>NW_024868331.1:112432-127551 GCF_013358625.1 Macadamia integrifolia | reverse complement strand
TAAAACCTATTAGTAAAAGTGAAGAGTGAAGACAATATGGTACTTGGTTTTTGGTTTTTAACTTCCATACTATCTATAGGAAAAAAATCTCATCTTCTTATAGCCCATTGAGTAAGGAGAAGCTAAAGCTAGCAACATCTCATTTTCTTGTAGCCCGTTGGACTATTTTATCTTGGGACTCCTAGAGCTTTTGGAATATTAGATGCATGTATACAAGTAATAATCTCTCAAATTGCATGAGTATACTACCGTTTTTTTGGTTTCGTTTTTTTGAAAACTACATGTTTAATACTCGTACCGTTTGTTTTCGTCCGTTTACCGTTCCCTGTTTTTTTGACCCTTTTTTTGACCGTACTGTTCATCGTTTTTATCTGTTTAAAACTCGTACCGTACGTTTCTATTTTTTTGCAGTTCCCGTTTTAACTAACAGTGGTTATGACCATAAAACTTGCATATGTTACATCTAATAGATGATGCTTTCTTTCTAAACTCACTAGGACCTGCCTTACTAATTTTCCTTTCCCTATTCTTGTGTGGTATGTCTTGTCAGTCATCTTCTCAGTGATGTGGCTGTACTACACCCATTGGACTATTCATTGACAAGTCTAGCAAGTCTAGTATTGGATGTATTATCTCGCTATATGTTTCCATGTAAATTTTCCTTGTGAAATAGTGATCACAATAACTATCAAGTTTTTCCCTTCTAGTAATGATACATATTGCAGCATGCTTAAATGGCAATCGAGTAGCTCTCTAGACAAAAAATCATAACTTTTAACTGTCAACTTAACTACATGTCTTAACTACATGTCTTGAAAGTCCATCATTAACCTTAAATTCATTGAATCTACAGAGATTTTCATACATGACCTGGCTGCTTGTTGGATTGAATTCAGCTTCTTTGTTATGTTGGTGTGAATCCCTCATTAGAAGAACAAGCTTCTCCATACCTCTTTTGCATCATCTTCACTAAACTAATCCTCAGTTGGTCAATCAATGTTATTATTGGTTTGCCCCTAAATGGTGCTCTCCAATTATTGAAATACTCTAACATGTTGTTACTTATGTGACCACTCTTTGCATCACAGTCAAACGCATGTCTGGCCTAAAATCTTATGGGATTTGTCATCAACCAGTCATGGGATTTTTGATTAGTGTTTTGTATCTCTGTCATTGCCTTTTGAAAATCAACTCTAGTGTATGCTCTACAAGCAGTCCAAAATAGTAATTTCAGTTTCTCACCTACATATGTGGTCTTGAAGTTACTATATAGATGTCTAGCACAATGCCTCTGGTAAGAGCCAAGAAACATCTATGCAATGGAATCAATCACACCCTACATACAAGTGAGCAAATAGAGATTTCAATCATTAAGTCAATCAAAAAGTCTAGAAAAAAAGAAATAAAACAAAATTGAATGCCTTTCAGTCTACATACCTTCTGTCCATCTGACATAAAAGTGAGATTTATCAAATCATCTAATTTTAAGTGCAATGCATTATATAAATTGTCCAAAAATCATCTCCAACTATCCTTGGGTTCACACAACACCAAACACAAGAGGAAATATACCATTATTTCCATCCATTGATATTGCTATAAAAAAAAACTCCACCAAACCTGTCTTTTAGATGGCATCCATCCAATCCTATAAATGGCCTACATCCTCTTAGAAACCCAATCTTAAAAGCTTGATGACAAATAAAAAACATCTTAAAAATAGGAGGAGCATTAATGTTTTGCCTTGTAATAAACTACAACTTAACATGGTCCCTGGATTTTTATGCCTAATCAGTTCACCATATGAAGGCAATTGAGCATATGAATGTGCATGATTTCTTTCATTCTTCTCTTTAGCAAGTAATCGAGCCCTATACATATGCATATAATTTGGCTCAATCACATACTATTGCTTCAAGTTGTTGTCATGGTACTAATAGCTATTTTAGGTTCTACCTTAAGCTCAGTAGCCAATTTCATTGATATCCATCTAGCTGTGGCATTATTATTGTATGGCAATGAAACACGTGCATGATTTGGTCTATATGATTTAATCATTTATATAATCCCATCCTCCAAAGGTGAGGCATGTATCCTCCAATTACATCCATCTCCTGGATAAATAGCAGTGATCCTGCTTTTCTCATTTTTAATTCTTATAATCTCAAAACCTTGTTTTGTTACATAATCTCTTAAAGCAATCCTGAAATGGTCTACATTATCAAAAAACATACCTTCACTCAATTTTAGATTGCCCCTTTCATCAATCCCAACACCTTTTCTCATCAGATTAGGTTCAACATACTCATCAGTTAACTCTTCATAATCTATAAAGTCTCCACTTCATCCAAATCCTTCCTGTGAAATGTCATCATCAAATTGATCAGCCTCACTTTCTATATCATTTCCTATTTCATTGTCATTGTCATTCTCAATTCTATCACTTATAGGACACATGTAATCCTCATCATCAGCTGTATCAGTGATATCCATAGGTTCATCTCTAGAAGTACCACAACTACTAGAGGATGATACCCTATAATCGTTAGGAAAGCTACCACTACCTCCTACAGTTGACCCTCTGTACACCAGTAGAAACACTAGTACTGCCAATATTGGTAGGACATCTAGTGACATTAGTTGCATACTTACTAGTAAGCCTAACAGCTTCAGAACTTCTTGAATTCCCACCTATAGCATCACCCATCATAAAAACAGTGGCATAACTAGATGCCTTGGATGTAACATCTCCCATCATAACAACCTTAGCATTAGTGGATGCCCTACCTATACAACCACTTGTTGCACCACTTCTTATAAGAGCATTTCTTTATACCGACACCTTTTGCAACATTCCTCACAGAAACATTCCTTGTAGAACCACCTGTTCTACCACCTCTCACAACAAAATTCCCTATATCACCTCCTGTTGCAACACATAACATCCTTCTTTGCTTCCCTAATTGACTTAATGTTCTGTTTAATAATGAGTTCTTTCTCAACAAGTGTGATACCCTACTTTCTAAACCCGGTTTATTTACCTAGTTGGTTTGATTTGGTTATGCAGGATCTGAACCTGAACGAGTTGAGATGGGTACCCTATGGAACATGATAGCAAGGGTGACTCTAAACTTGGGTTGGCCAGACGAGTCTGAACCAGTGCCTAGTGAAGTCTGCGTGCCCAAGCTGTGCACTTGCATGTATTACAAAGCCATGTACAGATAATAAAGGTATGTAGCAATATTTTATGATGAGTACATATTTTAAATCATATACTGGGAGTGAAATACATGTCAAGAGTTGAGTCTCGTCAAAATCTCAATTATTTGGCTAAGTTTCGATCGACTGGTGGGTGGTCATAGGTGGGTCGGACCCACCAGTGTGACTTACCAGTCTGGTCATTAGATATTTTGACCTAAGTATAAATAGCATTATGACTTTTTTTTTTCCTCATTTAATGCTTTAGAAGGTGGGTGAGAAGAGTGAAGAAGAGAGAGAAGAAAGAAAGAAAAGGGAAGAAGGAAGGAAAAGGAAGAAAAAGAGGAAGAAATGCTCATGGTGCGATGCAGAGGTTAGGTCTTTCCATTTCGACGCCGAAAAAAGTAATCCTCGTCTTGAGATCTACGATTTGAGGTGAGTGAAGGCTATATTTCTTAAACCCTCAAGAAACCCTAAGTGAAACCCTTTGATTCGGGTAGAAATCCTTTAGATCTTATCAATCCCACTTTAGAAGATGAATCTAAGGTTTAATGGAAGACCTACAAGTTGATTTTGAAGGTTTAGATGAAGAAATTGCAATATTTGAAGAGCATTTGATGATTTCTTGAGTTAAAGAAGAGATTTGGAATCTTGAAGGTGTTTTTGAGCAAAGAGGTATGATCCGCACTTAAACCCTTGAATCAATCCTAGATCTAGGTCATAATTACATCATGGGACCTTAGATGTGTGGAAAATGCGGTCGAATTGATCCCTCGTAGTTTCCCAAGATGGGATGAAGAGTGGAAGTGAATAGCAGAAACCCGCTGTAGACCAGTGGGCGGCACTGGTAGGTGTCGGACCCACCAGTCGGGGGCCCCCAGTCACGAATGGGCTTCTAGCTCGATCGGTTGGCTAGACCGACGAATGCCCATCCCATCGGTAGGGGCCCATCGGTTAACCCTACCAGTGAGGCCTATTAGGCTCCGATAGGGCCAAATTTGTCAGGCAATCTCCTATAGTGATTTTAAATGCATTAAAATCATCGTACTTCATTGTTTATGATCCTAAAGTAGAGATATACTAAACTTGACATTTTTGTGATAGGTTTTACTAGAAACTCACGTCACCGCACACTGGATCTCCATCGTACCGAGGGTGAACATTGTACATATCTAGGTAAGTGGAAAGTGGACATTGAATTTATTTTTGGAGTGTTTTTACATCATTCCATAATTGTTGTAGACTAGCCATGTCATCACTTTATGACTGTGTGTAGACTAGCCATCCATGAATGCCATTTGCATGCATTGTTTTGTGCATCATGAAATTCATTTATGATTTGTTATGCTGTAACTTTAATTATTAAATGCTTAATTCTTGCTATGAATTATGAGATGAATGGTTTCAATTACTAAACAAGATGTATTACTAGATTAGATGCCGTAATTGGCTCGGAAATGAATACATTGGTGGCTCGTGGACTGGGACGCGGTGGCACTATGTAGTCGTAGTATCTCATATAGAAGTATACGATTAAGAATGACATTTTTTTGTCCTATGACCCTTCCCAACAACTGTTTAGGTGTTTGGTATATCACTGGAGGGAAGCCTGAGGTTGTGTACCAATGATGGCGGTTAGAAGTATACCCGGCTGATCACTAAGACAGTTGACAACTTTGGTGATATAATCAAAAGGCCAATCGTACTAGATTTACTTTAATGTCATTTACTTTAATGCAGGGCAAGGCCCAATTTACTTTAATGTCGCTGATGAGCAATAATTTACTTTTTTAGGTACCCGCGACTGGCCTTCTCCAATAAGCCTACGGGCGTATCGCAGGATGGGGTTCATGGCTCATACCTGGGGCATACGCGCACTATGGTTGTGAGTAACATATAACCTATGACTTAATAATGTTGCTTAGGTGATTTAGGATAATAAAAATGGAATTTGCATGCATATAGGTTTATATATATTGCGAATGCTTGCTTAGTATTTCTTTTCACTTACTGGGCTAGTGAGCTCATCCCACATACACACCATTTTTAGATGATCTTGCAGGTTTTTTAGCTGAGGAGCTAGAGTTGGGATCCGTTGTAGAATTTTCAGCTAAGGACTGGTCGGTCCCTGAAGATCTTGGGTAAGGTGCTGAGTGCCCGTGCGAGAACTGTGTTGCAGGACAACAATAATGATACCCGACCTGAGATTCTTTTTTATTCTTTGTTATGTTACCCCTTTTGTGCTTTGGATACTTAAATTGTATTTCTTATGTATATATCATGCCAGCGGGCCTACATGTAAATATACTATGTAACACAATTTGGGTATTAAGAGTATTGGGGTATTTATAGGTATATACATACAAGACTTCCATTATAATAGAGATTTTACTTTCTTTAGTTGCGTGTATGCTGTGTTGTGGTTATTGCATTAGATGATTCTGATAGGTTTTGGGTTAACAGGAGTTAACTCGATCACTGGTTCAGCTCTATGAGAATAGTGTGTGACAAGAAGTCTACCAATTATACTACTTTTGTGGCCATTAATGGTACATATAGAGGTGAAGAACTGACTCTCTTTGACTCCATATTAAATTATTTGAAAGCACTTCACTTCATCATAAATGGAGAACAATTGCATCACCGAATCATCATTCCACACATCCATTTCTTTACTATCATCGAGGAGTGTAGATTTACAAGAAAATTTCAAACTTTTTCCATCTGATATATGCTTGAGGATTGTACTATATATGTCCTGAAGCATTTCTAAATAACTATATTTGTCTTTGTCAACCAACTTCTGTACTACATTCCCATCATAATAGTACAAAATATGAATAAGTCCATTATGCACTAACAATTACATATGCAATTACATAATATATCAAACCCCCAAAATCCCAAAATTCCACAAATGGCTCACACTTCAATCTAAAATCATGGCATTGCAATATCTCCATAAAACAACTCAAACATGGAACTCAAAATTAGTAAAGGAAGATCAAATTCAAAACCCCCAAAATTCCCTAAATTCCGCAAACAAAATCAAAAACCCTCAAATTAGATAACATATGGCATTCAGTGTAATGCTTCGATCCCATTAACTTTGCACAATATTGTCCTCTTTGACCCATGGGTCTTAAGACTTTAAAAGGTGTTGTGCCATGTTAAGGAGGCTAGAGTTTATTAAC
This sequence comes from Macadamia integrifolia, assembly GCF_013358625.1. Lineage (NCBI taxonomy): Eukaryota > Viridiplantae > Streptophyta > Magnoliopsida > Proteales > Proteaceae > Macadamia > Macadamia integrifolia. The sequence goes on along the minus strand of NW_024868331.1, from coordinate 121,159 downwards.
TAGCCCAGTAATCTCTCCCTAGGCGATGTGGGACTAAAGTTTACATACCCTCATTGATCTCCTAAATCCCCTGGTACTTGTCGTATCCTTAATGGAGATACCTCACCAATCTCCCAAGCAGGTTTGGTACTTGCTATTTTCTTGGATGTCACATTCAGAATCAGTAAAGGGAGATTAAAATAAAAAAAAAAATTGCACAAATTTTACAAAATAATGCCATTCAAAATGAGTAAAGGGAGAACAAAATCAGTAGATGGAGATGAGATGCATCACGATTAAGAAATAGGGGTGAAATCTTAACTCACATTTTTAGTTTCGAGGGTTCTCACACCGCCGTTTGAACTCGTCCGACTATTCAACGCTCTTTAAGAATAGTTCACAGCTGAAGAGCCCCTTTTTTTTACCCTCTATGGTTTCGCAAAACAAAATTGTAGAACGGTATAGGGGTGAAATTTTAACTCACATTCTCAATTTCCAGGGTCCTCACACAGTCGCTTCAACTCATCGAACTGTTGAGAGCTCTCCAAGAAAAGTTCACCATCGAAGCTCCCCCTTTTTTTTTGCCCTCTTTCACAAACATAGTTACAAAATGGCATAGCAGTATCCATGCCATCACCGCCACGAACCGTAGTGATGGGGGTTATTGCCTAGTTGTACGATGGTTGCCGATGCGACTAGGATTCATTTGGTGCTCCTCTTTGCATCTGGTTATAGTACATAGGGTTCATTGGCAAGTTAGAAAAGAAGAGGTATCGATATGATCTCTCTTATTTGGATTTGAAGGGTATAATAGGGACTTCACAACCCTGAAGGTATTTCCTATCTAAAATAAGTAAACAAGCCAGGTCACATAATAACAGATTCTCCCAAACGGAGTTTGAACACTGTCAACTGCAGGAGATACAGAGTAATTATCAGTTCTGCAGGGATGGTTATAACAATAGGATAAACTGTAGGGGAGGCTAGTGTAATTATTCCTTAAATCTTTGTGGTAATTTGTGGTAAACAAGTATAAGTTTCCCACCTCTTTTACATTTTTCACTTATCTCCATCAAACAAACAAGGCCTAAAGAAAATCCACTCCTACCAGCTCTAGTAGGGGTGGGCACTTCCTTGCCACCACCACCATTGCCTTGCTTGGCCCACTATGCCACCCCACCTATTTCTACAACTTTTCCAACACCCCACCTGCCCCTACCATTTTTCTTTTTTAGATGGGTACATTATAGAAGAGGGAAAGGGGAAGGTAACATTTAGGAGACTCAAACTCGAGATTTCCTGATGACTATAGGCTTTGCACACCATAATCTCACCAACTATGATTGGCAGTTGTTATTTGCCCCCTACCCTTGCCACAAGTCCACCGCTCCCTTGCCCTTGTGGAGTCCCAACCTTCCCTGAAAACTCACCCATCACTCCCCTAACCCTGTGTGCCCCACCCATCACTCCGATGCCCTTGCACAAACCCACTTTGCGGCTGTGTCCACTCGCAATTGCACAATCCCACCCAGCCTGCTACCCATGCACAAACCCACTTTGCCCATGTGTGCACCTGCCACTGCACAATCCCACCCAACCCGCTACCCCTGTGCTCACCCATCATTGTGCAACCTAGCCCGCTACCCCTGCCATTACTCTTCTTCTTCTTCTTCTTCTTCTTTCCTCTGTTACTTGAAACATAGAAGTAAAAATCTATTGTTATCGCAATAGGGGGGGGGTGAAACCAACAACCTCAATAGTCAACCGAACAAGAAGAAGGAAATGGAGAAGGAGAAGGAGAAGAAGAGGGAAGGGAGGGAAAATTCGGGTGGGATATTGTTTTCATTGAAATTTCACATATGGTGGCTGCAATATGTAATTACCGCTGTATATATGTCTACTAGTATTGAGCTAGAACTACAGAGTTTACCAAGAATGTAGTTACAAAATAATCGCCACTATTGCTTACTTTCGGCTGATGAAACCATGGCTATATGCATATATTTTTAATTATAAGAGTAACCTAGTGCACAAAGTTCCCACTACTGTAAGGTCGGGGAGGGGCAGAAGTATTCACCCTTACCCCATGTTTCACTGGAAATTGTTATATATATATATATATATAACTAAATAACGATAAAAACTTTGAGATTGAGCTTCCTAAGGGCCCACATACTGGAATTTTATTATCTCGTTCCAATTCATGGAATTATCACACCTCCCAATCACAAGGTTTCTTTTCATCTAGGGTACAAAAGACCTTAGAGCGGAGGTAGACAAGAAAATAGGAAAATGCATGGCCTTTTTTTTTTTTTAACTCAGAATTGAACTCATTTATACCTCTGCTACAATTGGTTTGAATGACATGCAGAGCTTGCACCAAACAACCAAATTACTATGTAGCTTCAGTAATTTCATTTTTCATGCATATATCTATGAATAGAAATTGATGCAAGAGTTCAAGCATCTTTTTTTTTTCTTTTTCTTTTTCAAAGGAGTTCCAATCAAAGTACCTCCACTTCTTGAGGCGTAGTACCCTATTGTGTACAACCAATGAAATTTTAATGTCAATTTTCACTTAACTTTGTTGGCAAAAATATCGAGTTTTGGTCTTAACTCCTCACTAGGGAAAAATATGTTAAATATTATATTTTATTCCCTTGAAATCACCAAATAAAAGCCCTATAAGAATCCCCAACAAACCCCAAAGGCATAGGTCAAACCCATTGTGACCGAATGATGGTCCCAACCGGATGATGAAACTAAAGGTGTAAAACCTGTCAAAAATCCAACCGGATGATGCCATTGGATGACGATTTTGGTTAACCGGGTTGGTCATCTGTTTGACCCAATAGTTGTGGTTTTTTGCCCAAAGTTTCCCAGATCCACTCTAAACCATATAGAGGTCATTTTATCTCTTGGAGCCATACAGAATTTGGTCATTTGGTGGGTGATCCAACCATCATCCACACTTAGGCCAAATATGGTATTTCCCCCCAAATTGACTTCCCATTTGTGGGTCTTCACTCTCATGGCTTCTCTACACCTCCTAGGGCATAAAACATCACTTCTATGGTGGGAGATTCGACCCCTCGACTCATCCTTGGTTCATTTTGGTACAACCTTCCACTTAGGGCACCCACTTCCAAGTTTCCTCTTACCTACATGCTAGGGTATCCTTAGTTGGATCATGTAGGTAGGAGTTCCCTCTCCTCATGGGTCTTACTTAGTGTGCAATGTACAAGTACGCTTAACTTAAGTTTTGATTTTGTAGAGAGGGGAGAGATCGAGAAAACAAGTAATGTGTACAAGAGAGGGGAAAGAGAACCTACCTTGGCAAAGGGGGAGGAGCAGTCTTTGCCAGGTATACTTGGAGGAGGAGATCCTTCCTCAACTCCCTCTTTTTGTTGTCTCCTTCTCCTTCCTCTTCTTCTTCCTCTCCTTCTTTTCTTTTCTTTCGTTCTTGTACAAGTAACAAATGAGAAATGAAAGGGTAGTTGGGCTTTATATAGGCTCATTTATGACTAAAGCCTCTTTGGATAAAAAATGGATTTTAACCAAATAGAATTAAACACTTGATGGGCGGTATCGGTACACCTCAACGGGGCACATGTCCGTAAATCAATTACTAGGTAGGTAGGGACACACATTTGAGGGGTTCTAGGGCATACAGGTAGGTAGTTGCGAGTCCCACCTCAAAATAACCTCATTTAGACAGTATTTGCTGTCTCTGGGGGTACAATTGGTCAATAGGTTAGATCATCCGGTTGCCCCAAAAGGCTTCTTTTGGCGGTGTTGCTACTGTAATCTTAGTCCCACTTGCCCGGGGACTTTTGTGGGAGTTCCTTAGTCGTAATATGGACTTGCCCAACATGTTAAGATAAAAAGGGGGTTTCATAAGGTGTTTGTAAGTATGTGGGTCCTTTCTTTGTGCATCTCACTACTAGGGTTCAAGTGACTTTTCCCCAATAACAAAAGACTTGCACTGACTTCTTTGGTGGTTTGTAACCCTTTCATGTAATGAGTCAGGCAATCCACAAGTTACCAATAGTTATCACCTTGGGTGCATTATCTATGTCCAAAAGTTGAAATTAACCCGAATTTTTGGGCACAGGTGTAACAAAGGTAAACTTTTTTTTTTTTTTAACCCGTAGAAGAAAAGGTAAACTCACACCCAACCAAGGGCATTTTCTCCATTAAAGGGTTTAACGATTTATGATGTCATCACTTAGGAAATACAAACTAACGGACTGGGTTGTTTATTGTAAGAAACTATAAAATGTATGGGAGGGATGTAATTTTTGAAAACACAAGGAAAAATGTAATTAGGACTTAGTACCAGGGAGGGGGGTGTGATTTTCTCTTATTTTAATAAATATTTTCAAAATGATTTTGCGGTTGAATAAATGGTTACGTGACATTGCAAAGTGAGGGAACTTAATTGTAATTATCGAGGGTGTGTAAGTGTTATATCTACTTATAAGTGTCCTTATATATAAATATCTTTATTTGAGAAATAAAGGCAAACACACATTGAGAAACCTAAATGGATTACCTTAATGGTATCCCACTTCTTGACTCGTTCAACAAGATATGGATATTGAGAAAGATAGTAATTAATTAAGGATTTAATTTTCTGAATTCATTATATTGTAAATCCTTGAATTAATTAAGGATTTATTTTCTGAATTCATGACATTGTAACTCCTTGAATTAATTAAGAATGAATTTCCTAAGAGGATTTGCACGTGTGAATCATTAAGTATTCTACATCTTACCATGTGATGTATTGAATACTCTAACACTACATAAGGTACGATTAATGGAATAAATTTTCGAATAAATTTTTAAGAGATCATTATCTTTTATCAAAATAACTCATTATTAACCCTCAATTTATAAATTATAATTCCATGCCATGAATGGTGAAAGTTCAAAGTCTCTCAAGTAAAAGGAAAGAAATGTACACAACTTTTATTGAGTATATGCATGATAAACTAGAGAAGAAGAAGAATCTTCAAATTATATAAACATTCTTCGTATCCAACAACATAAAGGAACCATGCCAACATAGAAGCAATGAAGAGACTGTCTTTCGTGTGTCAGAGAAGTATTATTTATGCCTATCGATTTCTTTGGCGCAAAGATAAAACCCCCTAAAATGGCACAACTTAAAACATTGGGGTTTTGCAACTTATTAATAAGAGATTGTGTCAGAGAAGGAATGACAATTGCTAGATTGAGAGAGGGACGAACACCAACTTTCGGAGCCTCTTGGACAAACGACTAAAGTAGATCATCTTCACCCAATGTAGTTAGTGTTAGTAAGCTTTGGGACACGGGAGGAAACACAGATTTTGATTTCCAAGTTCCAACACTATACCTATCCGACGTTATGCACTTATACATTTATTATGCCAATGCCATTATATTAATGTAATACTTAATTTAGTATTTTTCTTATTGACACCCCTCAAGATGTCAAATAATTTGAAATTTTTTCATTCTTTTCAATTAGAGTAAATATTAATATATATATATATATATATATATTTTTTTTTGAGAAAACATTATGATTTCACATGTGTACTCAAAATTGTGCATGACAACGATATCTTTTAATAATGACGTAATGATTAATGACACACCACTTTCAGATTATATTTGGAAACCCCTCTATATCCCAATCTTAAAAAACTTATGAAAATAAGACAAAGGGAAATTAAAAGAAGGTTTCAAGTACTAAATACAGCTATAAAAATATCATTCAATAATCCGATTAATTTACTTCAAATCGACACTTTTTTTTTTTCCGTAAACAATCAACAAGTTTGATTCATGTGCCTAGATGGTATGATTTATAAGTTACCCCTAAAAAATATTTTTCTATAAAGGGCAATAAACCAGAGAATCCCAACCCATAAATTCCTCTTTTTCAATAAGTTACAATTATTTTTTTTAGGTAAACAATCAACAAGTTTGATTCATGTGTGTGCATTGTATGGTTTAAAAGCTACCCCTAAACAATATTTTTCTCTAAGGGAGATAAATCAGAGAACCCCAACCCATAACCCCAACCCATAAATTCCTCTTTCTCAACAAGTTAGATATATATGTATATATATATTTTTTATTTTAATTTTTTCTAAAGGTGATAAACAATCAACAAGTTTGATTCGTGTATGTGCATGGTATGGTTTAAAAGCTACCCCTAAAAAATATTTTTCTATAAGGGAGATAAATCAGAGAACCCCAACCCACAAATTCCTATTTCTCAACAAGGTAGATTATTATTATTATTATTATTATTATTATTATTATTATTATTATTATTATTATTATTATTTTTAGGTTGGTAAACAATCAACAATTTTGATTTCATGTGTGTAGATGGTATGGTTTAAAAGCTACGCCTCAAAAAGATTTTTCTATATGGGGAGATAACCAGAAAACCCCAACCCATAAATTCCTGTTTTTTCTTTTCTTCCCTTTTCTATCTATTTTTTTCCAACCAAACGCACCCCAAGCCCAGTTAAGAATGGAATTTTTTTACGACAACGAGGACTTATACTTTTCAGGACAAACATGAACTTCGGGATCGTCCACAGATCTCTCAAAATCCTATTCTTTTTTCATTTTTCATTTTTCTTTTTCTTGTAATCTCAAAATAGTATTCTGAAACGTGTCAAAAACCCATTTGTCGGCATTCAATACGAATAAAATTCTTAGTATCTTTACTTACTTAGCTCTTTGCATGTGCCGCTCGTGTCCTCCGCAAAGGCTCTCCATCTTGCCAAACCAAACTGAAACGCTCTCTCTCTCTCTCTCTAGACTGCAACTCTGCTAAAGCCTTTGTTGTCTGTTTCTTTATCGATCAATTTGGTGAAGAGTAGAGGAAGAAGAACGAAGAAGAGAAGAAGAAAAGAAGACTTGAGAGAGATGGGAAGAAGAAGGAGCTCTCCTTTAAACAAAGTTTTCGGATGGATGCGAAGGCAATCGATGAAGGTGAAGGCATTCCTAACTGTAACGGCTATGCTCTGTTCTTTTGTCGCTCTGAAACTTTTCGTCAAAGAGCACAGCTACTTCTTCATTGCTGCGGAAGTGATCCATGCACTGGGTATCATGGTTTTAATTTATAAGCTTACTACCCAGAAGACATGTTCTGGTAATCTACATTCGATTTGGGGTTTTTTTGTTCATATCTTATTTCATCATTTGGCGCTCTCTCTCTCTCTCTCTCTCTTTCTGGGTTCTGTCCTGATTAATTGACAATTTCCCCTGTTTCATTCCTTTCCTGTGCATTTCTCTACTTTTTTTTTGTAACTATTTATCTGGATTACTGCTAATAACCAATCTGGGTTTGTATGAAAATTATTGAATTGTTGATATGAAGGAACGAGTATTCTGAATTGATCTTAGCCTTTCTGCCCCTCTTTGAAATAGTTGAGGACTATGGATTTAAATGGGTGGTTTCAGGCTTTGATCATTCAAGAACAGAGTAACTCTGTGGTAATGAGCTTTTCTTTGTTTCATAGTATGCATTGCTAACAAATCTTTTATGTTTTTGTGGTGACAATAGCCAAGTAATTTATTTTTTTATTTTTAATTATTATTGGGGACTGTCACTTAAAGGGTTTGGTAAACCCTATTTTTGATCCAGGATATGATGGTGTGAAAATAGGTTTTTTTCTAACTGCTGGTGCCTTTTTTAGGTCTTTCACTGAAGACTCAAGAGTTAACTGCTATATTCCTAGCAGTAAGAGTATATTGCAGCTTTATATTTGAAGCAGACATTCACACTGCGCTTGATTCTTTAACACTCCTCTCTACCCTCTGGGTCATATACATGATACGTTTCAAATTAAAGTCGACCTACATCAAGGAACTTGACAATTTTCCATTATATTATGTGGTAAGGACCGTGTTTTCGCTATTAATCTATGGAAGTTTAATATTATGCAGCATTCTCCAATTAGTACTTCAAAAATATGTTTTGATCAATGTTCAAATAATTGTAAGTTTAATTACTATATTCGAGATATTCATGCGTTGCCATTGCTGTTCTTGTTTACGACTGAGGAGAAGACCATAGACCAGCAAAACCAAGAATCCAAGGGTTCATATACATACATGGTAACCAATGATGTTGTTGTGGACATAATTAGATTGAACTGATCCAAAAGTGCACTTTTGGATCATAATTTGGAGATTTAGCAGACACCACTCTAGGTCATAACTCATTGGGTAATCATAAGCACCCAACTAGCCAATTTTGACTGTCCATACAAAGAATAATTTCAGTCATTGGATATGGTTTCTCCTTGGTGGATGTCCTCAATGGTGAGTCCTGATCACCAATTATTTCAGCCACATAATAATACCACAAACAGAGAGGATTGTCTCTTCTCTATCTTGGAAAAAGTATTCTCCATTGGTAGTATTGGTATCTGTATTGCCATCCATATCTTAGTTCTAGTTTGAAAAATCATTCCAAGTCCATTTTGTTCTGGCAATTTCTTTATTTAGTATGAAAGGCCTGGCACTAAAATTTTGGATAACACAATCTCAGACACAATCATGTAGTTTACCTCCTATATCTACAAATTTTATATATAAGAGTTGTACAATATAAAAGAAGGGAGAGGGATAAGCACACTAACCATGTGTGGTAAGCTGGCAGGCGGCACCAATGGGGGCGCTGGATGGGGTATCACAGAGGAGGGGCAGGGAGTCATTTCAAAGGGGGGG
>NW_024868331.1:59000-112382 GCF_013358625.1 Macadamia integrifolia | reverse complement strand
ATGCCCAGCCTTTTTCCATAAAAAAAAAAATAAAAAAAAAAGGTGTACTTGGACTGAGTTGTTATACAGACAAACGGTGCGGAAGTATGAACTGAAAACAAGAAAATGTATGTAAGATAAGTTTTAGCAAGATCGGAGGAGTCAAACCCTGAATTTGACATGGTATCCTTGTGTAGGCATACGAAAAACATGTATATGAAGCAAAAAATTTTGGTGAAGAATCCTGAGAAATAGAAGTTTTTTGCTTCCTCCATTATTTTTTTTTTTTCATCTATGCATCAGCATTGCTCTGTATGACCAGTGGACTGTTCCTGCAGGTGATTCCTTCAGCAATCCTGGCAGCTCTTATACATCCTTATACTCATCATTTCCTAATCAATAGAATGCTTTGGGCTTTTAATGTCTATGCTGAATCTGTGTCGGTGCTGCCTCAGCTTCGTCTGATGCAGAATGCAAAGGTTGGGTTGCCGATTGCTCTCTGTGTTTCCTTATCTATAGTTCATCATACATTATTTTCCTTGACCCTTTCTACTATTTGTTTCAGATGGTTGAACCATTTACAGCCCATTATGTTTTTGCTTTGGGTGTTCAACGATTCTTGGGTTGTGCTTACTGGATCATTCGGGTGAGTTGTAACTTGTAAGGCAAAGTTGATATCTGGACTTAATCTGGAAGTTTTTAAATTCCATCTTGTATTGACTCCTGCAATATCGATAGATACATTTCTAGATTCTTAAATTTGATGCGCGATGTTGGAATCTTTCGCTTGATTTCCTTTGGTGTTCATTGAAACTCCGTTCGTGTTTGCCCGTGAACTAGGTTATGTATTTTCTGTCATATCCTGATGTCAGTCTCTGTCCAAACCTTGGGTGTTACTGTTCCAAGTTAGCTTCCATGGGTTTGCATTATTTACATTTGTGTTAAAGTTTATCCAGAGCACTGTGTTAACTGCTATATCCAACTTTGACGAGTAAAGTCTAGAATTAAATTCCTCATTCTGTTTGAACTATCATATGACGACTTATCACCTCCTGTTTTCGTAATTTATCTAATTCATGTTCTATATATGTAGGTGATTGAGACTGGTGGAACATATCTAACCTTGATAGGAGCTGGGTACATATGGGTACTGATGATTTTTGTTGCAGAAATCATTCAGACCTTTATCTTGGCTGATTTCTGTTACTACTATGTCAAGAGGTGAAATCTGAACTAACTCAGATGCAGTTCATAACCTACTTGCTTTTACTATCCACCATATCTTAAGCCATTAACTGTTTGTTTGTACATTGGATCTACAGTGTCATGGAAGGCCAACTTTTGGTGAGGCTATCTTCGCCCGTATAGAAGATCGATACAATCTGCACGCCTTATCTACTCAACATCTACCAAATACCAATTTACATTTACATGGCTGTTTTTAGTTTCAGAAATTATAATTGAAGGTTTTTGTTTTCTTAAAATTAAGTAGACATTTATTTTCCTTAGTTTAATAAGCAGTTATGTGATGTTATAGACTTCAAAGATGATGGTTGATGAGGCTTTTCAAATTTATTTCTGTCAAAACCTGAAGACAGCATGGGTAAGGAACCCTTTTTTTTGGATAATTTATAGCGCCACCCCCATGGAGAATGCTAGTATTATAGAAACAACCCCTCTCTTTCATCAAATTAGACTCAGACCTCCTACCGTTTGTCTCCGTTAAGAAATATATCCTATATGTTGATGTCAGCTACTATATTTTATTTTAAATGCCAAAATGTCTTTACTAAATGTGAAGTACCTAAAATGCCCATGTAATAAGCAGCCATCCACCACCTCCCACCTGAATCTTTAACAGCACCATGTCTGCTAACAATACCACCCCGAAGCTGTACATGTCACTCTTTTCCGTCAACATGAACGACTGGTGGTACTCTGGATCCAAGTATCCCGGCGTTCCCTGTGGCCCCGTCCAAACAGACTTCGACGACGATGAGTCAGTGAACACCAGCAGCCTCATATCCTTCTCTACAAACATGTTCGATGATGTTACGTCTCCATGAACAATCACCGACGCCACCGAGAAGTGAAGGTGCTCCAATGCCATCGCCGTCTGCATCGCCACTTCTACTCTCACTTCCCATGCCAACGAATTCTTCCTCTCCAAGCACTTCGACCCGTGGAGATGATTGGCTAGTGTACCATTCAGGATGTAATCGTATACGAGGACTAGGCCTCTTGGATCGCTATAGTACCCGTGGAGCATCACCAGGTTCGAGTGGTCTATCGATGACAGTATCAAGATCTCGTTGCAGAATGCCTTTGTGGATGCCGCCGTTCTCATCGCTTGTTGTCTGTGGAGCTTCTTCACGGCAATGATCTGCCCATTAGAGAACAGCGGCAGTAAAGCCAAACACAATTGATTGGTGTGAAAATCCTAGGTTTGAGGAGAAGGATACCGAAAAGGAGACAGTACTCGGTAGAGAAATGGAAGAACAACTTAGAACAGAAGCTTGTAGACAGATGGAATAATGAATCAGGGATTCTCATCTAAGATTGCTTGAATTGATGTAAGAAATCCATGAAAAAACCTAATAAAACAGATTTGGTCAATAATGCAAAGGCGGATTAAATTTATTTTGGTCAAGGAAACCCATAAAAATAAAATGAGAAATTAAACTAAAACATGTCTGATGATCGCATTACCTACTCCGAAAACCAGAGGATTCCCTATCGGATTGTTAGATAGATTATATAACATATTCTTCAGCGAAAGAGTCCGATAGATTTGTATTTAACACTTGTTAATGCATCAATGCCAGTGGAAACTGAAACCGAATAAACACATCTTTCCTGATGAGTCAGAGTAGCTTGATGTTTTCTAGAAAATCATCCATCATGCTCATATCGAACGTGCCTAGCTCGTCAAAAGACTTCTTGAGGTCGTCAATGGCATAGTCCATCAATTCCTTGCAGTTCTCAATAGCTTGAGCAGAAAATTTATCCTTCTCAAGTTCACGAAGCATCATCGATTTCTTGGCGGCCTCAGTGATATGGGTCATGGCCGCTTGGAAACCCACCTTCACTGGCTCTTTGGTGTAGTTAGCTGATGAACAGCAGCAGTAAAGCTCGAACTCTCTCCCTTTCTTTGAACTTTTCAGGCTACAAGGGTAAATATATGATTTATTATTTATTTTAGTTAAAAGTGTAAAAATGTCATTTCGAATCCTTATTTAATAGAGTCTGGCGGCAAGGGTTCAAGTCTAATTTGGTGAAAGAGAGGAGGTGTCCCTCTAATATTGGCATTCTCCAGCGGGGCATTGTAAATTACCTTTTTTTTTTTTTTTTTTGGTGCTAACAAGGGTATTCAAGCCTTCTGCCTGACTATTCCCTGATCTATGCGGGCCCCACAACCATAGGATCGGTTCATTCAAGGTAAAAATGGAAAACCATTAAATCCAAGGAGAGTGGTCTTAAATAGGTAAGAGGAGCCGAACATAGGTCACCTATCGGTTTAGACCAGTGTCTATGCCAACTCGGCTATCACCTTGGGGTTAGTTCTTTCTTTATGTAACCAAGCCGACAACATATTAAAATCTGAATAAGATAAGAAATGTGTGGGGCACATCCGCCCGTTTTTTAGCTTGCTGGTCTCTTTCTCTCTTTCGAAAGGCCCCAGCAACTGTTACAAAGTGAAAAGTCTAGTTAGGTAATCCTTGTCAGTTCAACTTTTTTTTTTTTCTTTTGTTAATGGCGGGTATCTAGGCCTTCGACTAAACTAGTCCCGCGGGTCCATACTAATCCTACAACCCCATGGATCAGGTTATACTGGGGTTGAATAAAAACCATTCAACTTTCATTGAAAGCAGTGAAGAGCATTAAACACCTCTGTGTGAGTGGTCCAAGGTATGTCTAGTGGGAGTCGAATTTAGGACATCCGAGTTTACTGCTCGTATCAAGTTCGTTGCTCACCTTGTTAGTTCAACTTTATTTAAACCTACTACTGAGAATAAGAGGATAAGAGCGAGTAAATCATTCTTACTCTAAAAAAAAAAAAGTTCTCAATGGCAGCACTTTGGCGGATTTTTGTGGTGTACGTAAATGTTGTGAAATTCACTTATTGATTCAACTCTACTACAACTTCTTAAATAGAGTAGATATTATGTGTCATTGTCACATATATATCACATCTTTAATAAGATATGAACAATGGGTCATTGTCCCATATGAAACGAAACTGAAAATTGAAACTTCAATGAATTTTGTCAACAGAAGTAGGCTCGATTATGGGAGTTGGTTTTGTTGTGACCAATTGTTAATAGAGCTAGGTAATGGCAACGTTGGGCTTGGTGATGGGTAGAGGCAAATCTGGGCTCTATGACGGCTAGACTTACCCATCAATCGTGATAACTCGAGGATGATAGAAATTAGGCAAATAATTTAGGTTGATTTAAGGTAACAGCCGAAAATCACCACTAAAATACAATGGCGTTTTTCCCGAACCTCTATGGAATGTACTGTGGGGGAAAGTATAGTTGTGGTTCTCCACAATTGCCGTTTATGAATAACCCTACCGCCACTAATGACATGTATATGGTTGTGATTATATAAAATCGTCATTGTATATAGGTATGTATTGACGGTTTGTATATAAAGGTTGTGGAAGGCATAACTAAATTGATCATAAGCGAAGTGGTGAGGAATGACATGCATAGTCTCGGTATTTTTCCAAGTATGACCTTGGATAACAACAACTGTCCAATGCAGTTGGTGAGCTATGATGTGCAAAAATCCCATGCTCTCCGGGAGGACTCGAGTTCGAATGTCTTGGCTGTTACCTACTTCCCTCCCTACCTATCAAAAAGAATAACAGTATGACCTTGGATGGAGCCTATTGGAGAGCAAGGATCCATGTAACCAACTTATTTAGCTGAGATTTTCCTAACTTTGTTGGGATGTCCTGTTTTCTCTTATTCTATCTTCTTTTTCCATCTCTTCCTTCTCCTTTTTCAGTTGGACATTTTTTTATTTTGTTTTGTATGAATCCATATAGCTAACCCTATTAAGTTGGGGATAAGGTTGAATTTGTTGTTGAAAGATGGTTTCTATGTAAGACATCGGTGGTGGTTATAGGAAACCGTTAGTGGTGGTCCTTCCCACCAATCTACCACCAAATAATTCATGTCGGAGCATATATAATTGCAATTATAAAAAAACCTTTTGTTGTATGGGATCCTTAGAATCTTTTGTATAATTGTTGTATATTTGCATATAATAGTTGTATAGTTGCAGTTATAAAACTTTGTAGACCTATGGGGATAAAATATCCCTCCAGCATACTACAATCTCCACTAATATTATAATATTATTACAACCAATATACATGTTCATTGTTGGCTTTTTCAAGCTCCCTTACAAAATTCTTATTGGCCGATGATGGCTCTTGAAACAAAATCATTTTTGTATGATTCAATTGACTTGATTTCAATCCTCAGATCCCCCTTTCAAAATTAGGTGGTTTGGATCTAGGATTTTTCAAATTTTTAAGATCCCCTCACTAATTTTTTGTTGGCCAATGATAGCTTTCGAAATGAAATCTTTTCTAGTGAAACTGTAATTGACTTCATTTCAATGTCATTGAATCCCCCTTTTAAAATTAGGAGATTTAAACCTGGTATTTTGCAATTTTCCATGAACCCTAACAATTTTCTAGTCAGCCATAGATGACCTCGAAACATACTATTTTCCCCTAGAATTCCGATTGACCTGATTTCAACATCATCAGATTTACATTTCAAAATTATGTGGTTTAGTTTCCGTAATTTTCAATTTTCCATGGTCCCACTCAAATTTCTTGTAGGCCAATAATACCTCTCTAAACAAAATCTTCTCCTATAAAACTCCGATTTACAAGACTTCTATGTCATGGCACCACCTTATTTTTGAGGTATGTTAGTTTAGGAAAGGGTTTAAGGGTGTAGAGTTTAGGTTATAAGTCTTTTAAGTCATAGGTTTTTGTTTTGTTTCTAGGGTTTATTTTGATTTTGGGCTATTCTTGTTAATTCTAATTATTCATCATTTTTTTAAATACATGACATATAAAAAAAAAAAAAAGTTAGATTGTGTTCTCTATCTTAATTTTAAATGTGTGGGTTTTCTGGACTTCTATAGATTTTTTATATTCTTACAAACTTATTGTAATAAATATTTCATTGTGTCCAATATTTCAGTAAAATATTTATTTTTTTAAGTTTTTACAAATATTTATTTTTATTGTTCGATAAAAATCTTTGAATGTTCTTGGATTCTTAAATAATTTTCTTCCAAATTTGAGTGGAGATAGTTGCTTATGCTCTAGTTAGGATCACAACTATTCAAAAGAATTATGGTTTTGAATTTTGTTTGTATATTCACTGCAAACACTCACGAGACACAACTCGTCCTCTAAAGTTTAAAGGCTTGTGGCACAGGCTAAGTGCAGTTATGATTCCTACGAAAGTGAGTTAGGTGTTTCTTTCTTTCTTGTTTCTTTTATTCTTTTTGCTCGAGGACAAGCAAAGTTCAAGTATGGGGGCATTTGTTGAGTATTTTTTATATATAATTTAGTCCAATTATTTAGTGTGTGAATGTCTATCTCCTGCATAAGGAGTTTAGTCCCACACCGCTCGTGGATCCCGTCTGCGGTCTATACTTAAGTCCCTGGGCACCTTCTCCTGATAAGTCAGTTTTGAGGGAGAGAGAACGGGTCAACCCAGATCTGGTATCAGAGCTGGGCGGACCAGGGGAGAGTGTATGAGTGTCTATCTCCTACGTAAGGAGTTTAGTCCCACATCGCCCATGGATCCCATCCGTGGTCTATACTTAAGTCCCTGGGCAATTTCTCCTGATAAGACTGTTTTGAGGGAGAGAGAACAGGTCAACTCAGATCTTTAATTCCCAGAATAGGGTTGCTTTAGGTATTTTCTCTTGTTTTCAGAATTCAAACCAAAAGTGGAGTACAAATGCCAAATTTGGCCCAAGAAGCCAAACTCTAGCCAACCTGATTAGAGCCTAGAAGATTCTCCTTTGGTATAATCTGCAGAATAAATTTCAAGGGTTTCTTATGAGGTGGATGATTTCTACAAGGAAGATTTAGGCTAAGTCAACTTTTTATTTTGGTTTTTAACCACATGCTGGGATGAATTTTTAGTAGTTTTATATTCATGATCTTCTATATTGGTCAATATTCTAGAAAATCCTATTCTAACTTTCATTTTAGGGTTAAGGAAAATATTGTAAAAAGAATTAAATTATCAAAATTTGGGTAGTTTCTATTATAGGTTTTGAATTTTATTTGCTTTCTAATTTTTTTTTTCTTTTCATTCTTTAGGTAGCTAAACTCTACAAATAGAGGAGCTCTTCTCTCTCAAGAGGAACTAAGTTCCCTCTCCCCTATCATTCTTCTTTTACTTAATTAGTTTAGCTTTGAATAATTTATGTTTACAAGCTGTAATTTTTTATTTTCTTTGCATAATTTCATTAGAGCCATTAAAGTTGTAATTGAAGATTTAGAAGCATCTTTGGAGTTTGTATATGCGGAAACTTAGAATTTATTCTTTTCTTCAATAAAATTTTGTAGTTGTTCTTCAATTCAGGTTCTTTTATTTTAAATTTCATTTCCATCGCTATGTCTTTTATTTTTAATTTAAGTAGCATGATCACAACCACTCCCATGGCTAGCTAAACCCATTCTTTTGGGATTTAGGTGAAGCCATGGATGGTTAGTTTGAATATATAATGGACATGCTTTATTTTAACAGACATGAACCTAGTTAGACTTATTACGATTGACCACTGCATTGTGTATGTCATCCAATAAGACCATACACATGCTGGCTACCGTAGCCATGGTGACAATAATTAGGATTAATTTATGATGTTTAGTTTAATATTGCATATTGAATGATGCTACTCATGGGGTATGTTAGCCATTGCCACATCTCCCTCAAACCTAGATCATACTATGTGTAATGTATGTCCCCGTGCCTATTGTTAATTCAACTTATTCCTATGGTGAATACCAACCCTGAATAAACCTTCCGCATTAATTTTATTCCATTATTCTCCATTGGTTAGTTAAATTCAATTGCACTAATTTAATTTGATACTTTAATTGTTAGAATTATCATACATATTTAGTTAAATTAGTATAATCAACTCTCTTGATATTTTGCATTCTGCTTAATTTAGAAGTGTGTTAATTAAGCACTCGGCCTCCCTGAGTTCAACCCGTTGCTACAACTGACACTGTGCGCTTGTGGTTAGTATAATTAGTGTGACTTATATTAGAGCTCAACAATTGGGATGCAGGGTAGTCGAAGGTTTGTTTCCGGCACTGTATGCCCACAATGTGTGTCAGTATAATGTGATGTGATATGACTCATGTTAGATTTGCATTGAGCTAGGAGAATAACCCTAGTGTGACAACCCTTGCCAATAGGGGTTTATGTATTAGTTAATCCTATTGTCCAACAGACCGAGGTTGGAAAAATTTTTGGTGACCGGGGTGAGTGGATGCCGGCATCATGACAAACCCTTCACATGATGTTTGATTCGGTGTTGTGCTATATATGGGGGATTATTAATAGGGTTTGTCAGGTAACGATGTTTGGTATCGAAATCGACACGCTTCTGTCTCGTAAATAGATTGTATTCTTGAGGACCTATAAAGTACACTCGTGACTGGAGATACCACCTATGTTGCAGTAGCACTCAGACCCTAATTTGCATAAGTTTTGTTAACAGGGCTTGAGTAAAAATTTGGATCATATTTGCATTCATTTAATCTTTGTTGATCTATTATGTTTTGTCTTACTTGTAGAAAATAACCTGAGTGCTACATCCCTTGACAGTAAAGGGTGAGGTACAAGCTATCCCACAACATGAGAGACCGGTGGAATTTTCAAGATCTACAAGCTCCTGATTTGCAACTAGCGCATATCACTAGGTGATCGATAGGATTTTCGGGACTAGGGATATTGCCTATGTTGCCGTAGCACTCAGATCCCAATTGGACTTTGTTTTTTAATAGTCTTGTGTGAGAATAATCCAGATCATAATTGTATTCATTTAATCTTTGTTGATCCATTGTTTTGCATTATAATTGCATTCGTTTAATTTTGTTAATCGTCATTATTGTACCTATATTTGTTTGTGTTTGCTTGCATGTCCACCCGTCATTAGGATTCTTGGAAGCTCACCCCATATGGATCATTTTTTGTAGATGGTGGAACTGGCGCTAAGACAAGGATGGACTTTCAGCATGGTTGTGAGGCTTATGTCTATAAGACACGGGGATGTTGATGGATATCACTTCTTCGTTTTCAGTTATTTATCTTTATGTACTATTTATAAATCTTCTAAGACCTGTGGTTTTAATTCAAATGAGTTTGTATATTATAATTGTCATTTAGTAAATTACTAGTAGTAGAGTAAGTGTACAAATCTTATATGCGTACTCTAAGTTTAGTTGCGATTTTGATGACATATGTGGATTAAGTTACTGAATCTGTGATCCTAGTGGGTTTAGGTTGACTGGATAAGGATATCCAAACCGCATACCTTAGCCTATGTAAGGCGGGTTGTGACAACCTTTCCACCTTTTAAATGAAACAGGAGGATTAGTCTTGCTCAAAATACCCTTTTCTCTTCCTTTTTCTTCCCAAGCCTCATTGGCCACCAGATCTCAACCCCATCTCATCCTGCGATCTCCTTTCCTTTTGATCCCACCTACCTTTTTTTCCTGGTAGCAGCAGGTACCCCAGGTAGGAACACTTCTCCCAATCAGCCCACTTCCATCTTGGTTTGATTTCTTCCTTCATAGCCATCTCTCTCTCTCTGAAGCATAGCCACGGTAACCCCAATCCACGGTCGGAATCCCAGCAGATCGAGGCTCTCCTTGTCCTTATCCTTCTCCTACTCCATCTCAATCCTAAACCCTAACCAAGTCTAGATAAGCCAAACTACTCTCTAAATCCTCTATTTCTGGCATCTAAGGGGAATTAGAATTAGGGCTTAGAAAACCTCAATAAAGCTAGAATCGCAGGATGGTAGGAACCAAACCAAAAGCAGAGAATTCCAGAAAGTACAATAAAAATAGGTCAAATGAAGCGGAAATTAGTTTAACAAGGAGGAAAGAATACTAAAATATGAGATCAAAGTTATGAAGGTTTCCTTCTTTTAGTAGGAAACCGAAATTTAGTCTAGATACAAAAATTTATTGCAGGAATTCAAAGGTATAAACGCCAATCGGATTTTGAGACTATTTGACAAACAAAATCCTCAATAGTATGAAATCTGAACCAAAAAACAAAACTTGAAAATTGAGATTTTCAAGAATCTGAATGCAATTAGAAAAACTAAAATCTATTAAAGATTTGATTTGAAATAGAATTTGACTCCAATAAAATGAATTGATAGCAAGAATAACAGGATTTTATTGAGAACTAATGGTAAAACATAACTCAAATAAGCATAAATATTCTATCACAATTAGCAATAGCAGTAAGAAAATAAAAGCTCAGATCTGTCATGACCGATTGGAGGGAGACATAATGGAAATAGGAGAGATAAGCATAAGGATTCCATAATTCGTTAACTGTCTAGGAGCCGGAAAATACAATGTGATTATCTTTTTCATGACTGGTTGCCCATAGGCCTATAGTTTTACCATCTATGCGGTCGATACCTATCAGAATCTTATTTGTTTAGCGTACAATGATCACTGTGCCACCGCCAAAACAGATTACACTTCGGTCATCTTCTTGGGACTCGATAGGTCCCTGATTTTCTTCTCTCACAATAGTTATTTGATTTTGGGGACATTTGGGTTAAAGATGAACAAAAGGGTAAAATGATCTTTTTAATTGGGATGATTTAGTTAAAAGATAAAATGGTTCTTTTACATTTCATAGCTAACACTAGACTTAGACCATCAAACTTAGTACGGGGTAAGTTGTAATTTTCTTTTAAAATAAATATTAACATTAGTTAATAATTTTTAAACATTCAGTAAAAATTTACAAAATGTGCCATCAGATCCCCCGAATTTCATTTAGTTGCTTCTAGATAATTTCTCTCTGATATTTTCCTTCAGGTAAGTGGATTTATTGTTGAGCGTCTATTTTATTCATAGCCAGCCACTATGAATTCAACCCACTGATATATAGTTAGGGAGATAACCATCGGTACATTAAAACTTAAAATGCCTAACTGCATCTATAAGGACCTCTCAGGTCTAGTAACCAATCTACTAATAAGAATACGTAACACAACAAACAATAATCCATTCAGAATCCTTATATGATCTAATTCAATGTACACACATAATGTACACTTAAACTTGTATCCCGAAATTAAAACTTTTAAGAGCACATAGTGTGATGACCATATGAGCAGATATCCCATTCTGCCTTTAGTTGTGAATGTTTTTAGGTGAAGTCCTATGAACAATCAAACACCGTTAATATTTTTTCAAATACATTCTATGACAAACTCTTTCTAAAGGAATCAGATAGATTATCTTTGGAGTCAACTGAAGCAGTGTCCACATCACCACGTTATATAATATTTTTGATGAGATGATATTTGCATTCCACATGCTTTTTCTATGTGCTCTGAGTTCTCTCGCTTGTTCTATAGCTCCTCTGTCGTCACAATACAATTAATGGGTTGCTTGGCAAGCTCTAAAACCACTCCTAATTTGATCAAGAACTTGCTCAACAAAACTCCTTCAGTTGCTTCATCACTTGGTGGATATTCAGACTTTGTTGTAGAATTAGCTGTTAGCTTTGCTTGACACTCTTCCATATATGGCCCTCTTACCCATATTAAATACCATACCCGACATGGATTTTTTTTCATCTTTATTAGTCTAAAAGTCCGAGTCTATATAACTCATGGCTAACAACTGGTCAAAGCCACAAACTAGGAAATAATCCTTAGTTCTTCTCAAATATATGAGGATAATCCACGTGAGCTTTGCCGTGGAAGACATAGTGGGTGTTCCCCAGTTTTACGGTTATAATTATTTTCTTTTATGGTTACTTTATTTGGGGTTTATTTGGTTGTTTCCAAGAGTGAAAGAGTGGTTGTTGCTCCAAGTTAGGGTAAGGCGGGTTATGTCTACTGCTTGTACTCACTTCTCTTGATTTATAATTTTGATAAAGTTATAGGGGCTTCCATGGGTCCAGGTAATATTTGGGATTAAAATACTAGTAATAATAATAACAATCTAATGTTCATATCCAGGGTTGGACTGATATCTATTTACAATCTCTAGCATATAGCAAATGTCTATCTTGGTACACGACATTGCATACATAAGACTTCCTACTACCAAAGCATAAGGAATTCTCCTCACAACTTCAATATTGAATCGTTGTTTTCAAAAAGCTGACGGAAATGGGACTGCTCGACACAAAGAGTCTACCCGAGCAACTCCATGATCCAAAGAGGAAGAATATTCATTTTCTTGGCGTACTCTTGATATACCCTCCCGACGAGAAAGGGCACAAACAATTTACAAACAAAGATTGAATGGAGGAAGGTGAAAATGGTAGAATAAATCCCCTTGAAATAAAAGCAGACTAGCCAGAATATATGGTAGAAGAGTTAATGGGTCAGCTCACATGGGCTTAATCGATTTCTGGCATGCATTGGGCCGAATCCAAGTCGAACCATAAAGACAAAGTTCAATTTTACTTTCGGTCTACTTCAGTTCCAGTTTTCTATTGTTTTCCTAGACAATTTCTTGTCAATCAGATATTGGTTTTAGTCCGATTCTATGTGTATAGTGAAAATAATTTCTTGCTTTTTTACCTATTTTGTTTTGGCCTTTTCCGGTTTCATATAAGTTTTATTGTGCTTATTTTTCATTTTCAGCGAGGGAGTGAAGACTATTTCTAGAGAAGACAGTAAGCCTAAAATGAGAAATGTATATTTCTAAGTCACTTTTCCATCAATTTAAGAACCAGGTCGATCCGAAATTGGATGGGAGAATTATGGTATTTTTCGTAGTAAGATTGCATCTACCTAAGCATGAAGCAATGTGGAGAAAATATTTCTAAGTCGATATGAGTGACTGAGTGTCTTGCCTATTAAAATGTTCTATTCGACATTTGGCTAAGGCAATCAACATCGAAGCAATGTCGGGAAAATATTTCTAAATTGACACAGGCCATTTCGTTGTTGACACTGAGGGCACGAAGGATTTTTTCTACTTTTGTGAAACATGTGAGAATTACAAAAAGGGGGGAGCGGAAGATTCAGATAGAGAGGAGGCAAAATGAGCTTACTAGCGGATAGGTTGTGGTGCGACAACTTCAAGTGAGTGAGAGAGCATTCGTAAGGTTGGGAAGAGGGAGTGATGAGCTCTAAGGATATGTCTCTGTTGATGACAATGCCGAAAGTGAAACCTTGAGTCATAAAGAAATTTTTTTTTGGTTGACTCTTCTTTCTAATGATGGCATTGCCATAGGTGAAATTTAGAAGTCAATTTGTACCTAGAACCATTACCTTAATAATTTCTATTCATTCTTCATAGAGCTTAGAAGGAAGACGTGGGGTAAGAAAGATGTCTATTGGGGTTGCTTTGGGCATGGTAATGCTTAAACCTTCAGTCATGTCTACTGGTTCTAATAATGAGAAACCTCACTGGTTTAAATTCATGAGGGTCTGACCACACACTAGAGTCAAGATGGAGTTTCCAAATGTTCACAAACAAATGTGTGCCCTTGGAACAAGATAGCCTCCTAGTAGGGTGTAGCCTCATATATAGTTTCCTTTACAATGGCTTGGAGGTACACTAGGTTCTTGAGATCTGATTCTTCCAACATGTCTGTCTCTACTAACATGGATCGATGTCCAACTCATCCTGTGCCCTTTTCAGCATGTGGCAATTGTTCAAGAGTAAAGAAAGTGCCCATGTCATGGTGAGTGAGGTGGTCTCAGACCTGCTTCCAATGAGTTGCTGTGCATATATAGTGAAATGGAAGAGGAAGGTTAAGACTAGGGCATAGAATATATGATAAGCCAAGAAAGACAAATGCAAGCCTAATCTAAACATGAAAAAAAAGGGAGGACTAGGAGGTCTCGATTCAGTCTCTTGGCTGTTATCTTCTACTCTTTACCTTAATAATAATAAAAAAAAAAAAAAAAAAAAATTGAAATCCTGAATCTTCCAATTAAAGATAAAATATTCTTACAAATCCTTAGATTCTTTTTTTTTTCTTTTTTGGGTAAATACAAATCCTTAGATTCGTGGACCCTATTTGATTCAATGGGATCTCACATTATTAACATGGTTCAGTAAGCAATCGATATTTCATGATAAAAAAATTAAATATTATGGAATGATTTGCTATGAATTCTTTTTAATTTCATGGGTCATAAATTGAAATTGGGGTGTTTGGTATGATTTTTTATTTATTTATTTTGTTTATGAAAATTTGAAATCAATTCTATCCAAAAATTGTGAAATAGCTGAGGAGCTGTTTCAATTTTGAAATATTTTGAAATTGTAACTGATTTCACCCTTAATCTTTGAGCATATGGTTAATTTGATGGGCAATGCAGTAATTTCATGTCAAAAATAAAACACCATCCCTATTTTCCTAGTGATTGCAACACCTTCATACCCCCACCAATGCCACTATCACCAGCACCACGACCATTTTCTTGGCATCAAATTGTCTTCAGGAATGACAGATAGCATCACATCAATGAAATCAAACTCACCATCATCTGGAGATGACAGTGCCTTGGGGTGTGTTTTGGTTACATAATCCATGGAGTTTTATTTTTGATTTGGTTACAGAATGTTTTTGTTGAATCGTATTTATTTTAAAGTTTTTTGGAAAGCTGTTTGGTTACCTATAAATCTATTACGTAAATCTACCTGAAAAATGTTTGGTTAAACTGCAACTCCAAATTCGACGTGCAACAAAGACGCCATGGGAGAGCAAGGAGTGTTGGTCGTTGGCAGTCTTGAGCTTCGATGAGAGGAAGAAGAAAAGAATCCTGATTTTTGTGATTCTTTTGAATCACTTCTTAACTTGGACTATATATATGAGGGGTAGGATCATGTGTCAAATATGAGTTTTTCTATTTGCATTAATTATGAGATGAACCACATTTAGTTTTATAAGATGTTTCAAATGAACTACTATTTCCAAGTAGAATCAACTCAAAAAACCAACCAAATGATTTAAAATAAAAAAAGTATCACACTTCTATTGAAAGACTCTCTAGCGAATTATGTAAACAAACACATCCTAGATCTTGTGACAATGTTCATCCACCCAATTTCCAATTAAACAGTCTACTTCCTTAGTAGCAGACTTCATTGCTCTCACATATCCTCCCAAGTCCAACCATTCAACAATAGGTTAGTGCATCCGATACAACAAAAACCCCACTTAGATACATAATTTGAGCAATGGGTCTTTGGCTTTGAGTAGGTCTGGAATCCACCAAAGTTGCACATCCCTCTCCCTTGTCCTCCCCATCCCCCTCTCTTTATCATTTTTTTTAAGTGAGTGTGTTTTTCATTCCCAATTTTTTCCTTTCTTCTTCTTTTCCTCTATTATAGTGGGTATCCATTTCCCATGGTTACGCCAAAGTAGAAATCCTTTTACCCCGGTTAATTCAAAAGTGATTAATTGCCAAAATGACCAGTTAGTCTATTTCGTAATTATATTGGCCATTTCGCACCACTGCTTAATAGTCCAATCTTATCATCATATTCCGAAGATAGTTTTGATGGTTCCAACCATTGTTAGCAAAAACGGAAGCGACAAAAAAAAAAATAAGGAACAGACGGTTGGGGTTTTAAATAGTAAAATGTTTCGAACGATACAGTCAAATAAAAGGCCAAAAAAAAAAAAGAAAGACAAAAAACAGACAACAATGGTGAGATTGGACTATTAAGCAGTGGTGAGAAATGGCCACTATAATTGAATATCATCCACTACCAATTCTAAATTCATACACCACACATGACCAAGTTTTATTGAGCAATGTGACTTGGCTATGATGTTGTTCATTGTTGTCAACATAGTCAACACACTCTTGGAGTAATGTATGTTCAGTTTGAGTTAGTAGTCATCACTTTATAAACATTTTTCAGCAAATGCATCAGTTTGTATCTCAATTTCGGGATCCATACATTGATATTGAGTTGAAGGTGATATCATGAGAAATGTAGGTCATTGAGTTAGCTTCAAGTTGGTGAAGGAATCAGGTGGATCAGTGTTGAGGAGAGAGAGATATGGTCAATTAAATAGACATTATGTTCAACAAGTTAAGTCTTAAAAAACGCCAGAAAAGGGGAAGGTGTTTAAATTGCGTTTTAAACGTGTTTAGATAGGCAATGCTTGTCGTTTGCTATTTTTCTCAGTATATTTGAGAAGCATACGAGATAATGTGTTTTAAACGGTAAAAAACGAGAACATGTTTAAAACGAAGTTTTAAACGCGTTTTTGCTAACAGTGGTCGCAACTAGCGAAGGAATCTGTATAGTTCCGATGGCCATGGAATAATTAAGCCTATCAAGTATATTAATATCATGTTCCAAAAGGAATGCAAGGATGACCAATCCTTGTGTGCGTGGATGGTCCTTTTCTTAGAGACTGGATCAGGTTTATGTACAAGAACAATCTTATAGGTCCTTGATCTGTGAATTTGGAATTCACTTTCTCTCTCTCCATTTAATAGATTTTAATTCCAGGGATCAGGGACATAAGAGATTGTTCTTGCACTTGAACCTGATCAGAACTCCCTCATGAATGCCTCTCTTAATTAGTTACAAGTGAGAAACACTTATGCAAAGAGACAAGTGCCAACCATCAGGGTAGGCTGTGGACTGAAGGTAAAAGGTGAAGGACGTAATTCCTCCCACATGTAATTATATGATCTTGTCATATGTTCATAAAATCACAAATTATATAGTAATAAATCAACGATGCATACCATTCACCATCGACTATGAAGAATTGGCTATCATTATATCCTTCACGTATCTTTATTCTTATAATCCCAAACATGAACACAATGGATCCTCTAGGTTTCTCCCACTAGCTCCCCTTAATGTTCTCTTGGTGATGACTCTAATAATGAGAGTAACGTTAGAGTAGAAGGAAGACCTAGAGTTCTATTTTATAGAGTTTGTGCACCCTCCCATCAAGGTGTGTCAAATAGGATATGACTCTTTTCCCTAATTAGACGAGGAGTGGGTTTCCTATTTGGAATCCAATTCTAAGAGATTGGTATCGATCAATTTTCTAATTGGTATATAGGACAATAATAAAGAATATTTAAGAGAATATTCCTATAATCTCCCACTTAAATCATATGATCACATAATAGTAATCTCAAACATAATTTGGATTCCAACATCATACTACAGTATTTGAAAGTAAATCCATCAACTTTATGTCATTACAATCATAATACCATATTTGAACAAAACCACTAATGTGAATCATGGTGGTTATACATCATATAATGACATATTCCCTTCCATAGTCACAACACTAGTAACATCATCCAAATAAGTGCAAAAGTAGGGAATAGACTAGAAAGGTCCATAAGTAAATGGTCCAACATAATATCTCACATATATCAAATAAAATGTATACACAAATAATAAAGTGAGAAATATTCAGAAACAACAAGTATCGTGATCATTTAAATAAATTAAGTAAAGTGTTATAATATAATATGACCATTACATCAAACTTTACGTAAACCCATATCCATTACAAGGTATGTAAAGTGTTTAGGCGCTAATGCCTTGGTCATAGGATCAGCAATCATCTGACTTGTCTTGATGTGTATAGTAGACACTTCTTATTTCTGAATTGATTCCTTCACAATATTGTACTTTATCCCATTTTGCTTTGCTTTACTTGAATGCTTGTCATTCTTAGAGTGATATACGGCAGTAACATTGTCACAATACATTCTCAGCGGCTTTGAAATGGTGTCGACAACCTGAAGTCCTGAGATAAAGTTTCGTAACCAAATTGTCACAGATGTGGCCTCAAAGCATGCCATAAACTCTGCTTCCATAGTAAAAGTAGAAACATAAGTCTGTTTCTTAGACTTCCAAGAAATCACCCCACCAGTAAGTAAAAAGATGTATCATGATGTAGACTTCTTACTGTCGAGGCATCCTGCATAATCATAGTCTGAATATTCGATCACTTCCAACTGATCAGATGCTCTGTAAGTAAGCATATACTCCTTAGTCCCTTTTAAATACTTCATCACCTTCTTTGTTGCAACCTAATAATTAATGCTAGGATCACTCACATATCTTCCTAACATACCAATAGTAAAATTGATGTCTGGACGAGTACAAGTCATTGCATACATAAGACTCCCTATTGCGGAAGAATAGGGAATATCTTTCATTTGTGCTCTTTTCAGATCATTCTTTGGGCACTAATTTAGGTTGAACTTATCTCCCTTGATAATGGAAGAAACACCTAGTTTGCAATTCATCATAACATATCTTTCTAAAACTTTATTAATATAGGTTTTTTGTGATAGCCTAAGTATCCGACGAGATCTATCACGAAATATCTCAATGTCGATAACGAAAGAGGCTAAACCCATATCTTTTATTTCAAAGTTCTTAGAGAAAAAGGTCATTGTATCACTCAACAAACCAAAATCATTACTAGGAAGTAAAATATCATCCACGTATAGGACTGAAAATATAAATTTACTCCCACTAAGTTTAGATATATACACCTGTCAAAAGTGTTCTCACTAAATTCGAAGGAAACAATGATGTGGTTAAATTTAACATACCACTGTTTGGAAATTTGTTTAAGTCATATATGGATTTCTTAAGTTTGCACATTAAATTATCTTTTTCTTGTTTACTAAATCCCTCAGGTTGATTCATGTAGACTTCCTCATCTAAATTCCCATTCAAGAATGAAGTTTTCACATCCATTTGGTGAAACTCTAGATCATAATGAGCCACTAATGCCAATATGATTATCAGAGAATCATTCTTAGAGACAAGAGAGAAGGTTTCATAGTAATCAATGCCTTCTTTCTGAGTGAATCCCTTTGCAACTAGTCTAGCTTTATGTCTCTCAATGTTACCCTTCGAGTGGCATTTGGTTTTAAATACCCATTTACAACCAATCGCCTTAAAGCTCGTTGGTAATTGAACGAGATCCCATACATCATTGTCACTCATGGCCTTGATCTCATTTTTCATGGCATCTACCCATTTAAGAGAATCATTATCGTTTATGGCCTATGAAATGGTTAATGGGTCATTCTTGATTCCAATATCAAACTCTGATTCTTGGAGATATACTATATAGTCATCCGGAATAGCAGACCTAACCCTCTAAGGTTTTCCTTGACTTTCCGATTGAGAAACATTCATAGTATTATCAGTGGTATCTACATTATGGAGTGATACATATTCAATAGTTTGTTGTTCCATAGGATCATTTTCATTAGTCACCTGCTGGACAACATCATCATGATGAATATGTATATCTTCTATAGTTTGTTGTTCCACAAGATCATTATGAACAGTCACTCATGGAACAACAATATTATTATGATGTACATAAGTCGGTAGAAAATTTTGATGTTCTTCAAATACCATATTATGTGGTTTCTCACTCTTACTAATATTACCATCCTTTAAGAATCTAGCAGTTCGAGTTTTCACAATTCTGGTACTGTGGGTGGGTATGTAAAACATGTAACCATTTGACCACTGGAAATAACCAATAAAATAACAACTTATGGCTTTAGGTTCAAGTTTTCTTTCATGTGGATTGTATAATCTAGCTTCAGCAGAATAGCCCATACATAAATGCCCTAAACTAGGTTTCCTTTCATTCCATAACTCGTAAGGAGTTTAAGGAACTGACTTACTAGGAACCCAGTTCAAGATATACATAGTTATCTTTAATACTTCGCTCCACAAGAATTCAGGCAATGAGGAGTTGCTCATCATGCTATGTACCATTTCCATGATGGTACGATTGTGTCTTTCTGTAACCCCATTTTGTTCAGGTGTACCAAGAGTTGTATATTCGGGGGTTATACCCTTCAACTTAAAGGAATTGGAAAAATGGTCCTTCACTTTGCCCTACATTAGTATGTCTACCATAATATTCACTTCCTCTATCAGATCTCATAGTTTTAATATTTCTGTCTAATTTATTTTCGACTTCAGCACAGAACACTTCAAAAGCATTCAAAGCATCAAAATTTTCTTTTAATAAGTAGACAATATCGTGAGTAATCATCAATGAAGGTGATGAAGTATTTTTCACCAATTATACAAGGATCAATGTGGTCACAAATGTCAGTGTGTATCAATTCCATAAGTGAATTGGTCCTTTTGGAAACAACTTTATTTGTCTTAGATTGCTCACCTTTAATGCAATCTATACAAATGGTGAAGTCAATGAAGTCTAGATTTGACAATATTTGATGTTTCACTAATCTCTCCATTCTAGGTATGGAAATATGACCTAAACGTATATGCCATAGAGATGAGGAATCATCATTGTTGGATTTATGCTTTGATTCAACATTCACATGCAGCACAAGAATGGATTCAAAAAAATTAGAATCCAAATTAAGTTTATAAAGACTATCACATTAATATTCAGTGCAAATTAGATTGGTGTCTTTAAAAACACTTATAACCTTATCACCAAAAGTAAACTTAAAACCTTTACAATCAAGTAATGAAACTAAAATTTTAAAAATAGAAGGAACATAAAGAGTATCCATAAGGTCCAATTGCAATCTGGTATCCAAAATGAGTCTATAGGTGCCGATAGATCGGACTTCAGACTCTTGTCGGTTTCCCATGTAGACGACGCTCTCACTTTGATTTAGTTTTCGGGTTATAAGAAAGCCCTACATAGAATAAGAAATATGAAAAGTTGCTCTTGAATCAATCCATCAAGTATTATAAGGAACATTAACAAGATTGGTGTGAAAATATATTAGGATAGAATCATTACCCTTTTTTCCGAACCAAGTCTTGTGTTTTTGACAGTCTTTCTGAAGGTGTTCTACTTTCTTACAGAATAAATACTTTAATTTGTCAGTTTTCTTTTCCTTATCATCAGAATTTAAATTGAAGGCTTTTTTTGATGCACTATTCTTTTTAAAATTTCATCTCTTCCTTTTATTCTGGTTGGATACAAAATTGACCACCTGACTTTCCTCATCATTCAATCTCCTTTCCTCTTGGATGCATATACTTTGAAATTCATTCAAAGTCCACTTATCTTTATTTGTATTGTAGTGGATCTTGAATGCTCCAAAATAAGAGGAAGTGAAGTCAGAATGATTTGGACAAGGCAATCTTCATTCACTATTAATTTGAGGGGTTTTAGTTGTGCATAGATACTTTCCATTTCAGAGATATGGTCCCCTACCCTATCAGTACCAGTATGCTTCATTGTTGCTAGTTTAGTCATTAAAGTTTTAGCCAAAGATTTATCAGTAGTTGTAAAACGATTCTCTATATTATGCAAGGTAATGTCCGTGACAACAAACCAGTTATTAAAGTTTGACCCATTCAGAAGTGACACGTTATTCGAAATAGAAATATTTGTTGAACCTATGAACAAAATTAATAAAACATGCTTATCAAACATCATGCTTTGAGTTTCAACAGTTGAATATTAAAATTCTAAAAAAACAACCTATTGCATCATTACAATCTATCATGTGGGATCGAGATGGTAACATGCTAGTGGTTCACTTTACATTAGTTGGTAGTCATTATTATGGAAAAATATTTAAATCATCAAAATGACCAATTAAGATATATACCTGTGGGTATTCCCATCCTATTTAACCGTTAAACTATCACATACAGATTAATGCAGTCAATCAAGAATATATATATGTGGATATTCTCATTCTATCTCAATTGTTACATAACGATCATCATAAGACCCTAAAGCTTATAATTCAAATTGAATATAAATGATACAATTATGTCCAAGGCTAACAAATATAGTTATTGCCATCATGAAAATGTGAACCTATGGATACTCCTATTTAACTTAATTACAAACTCATTTGTTATCCAAACTCATTAAATGTGTATATCACATTTTTATGTTTAGAACAAAAAAAAAAAAAAAAAAAATCAATGCAACTAAGAAAGGATGTGTACTTGTGGATATTTTCATTCAATCCAATTGCATGATCAATAATGCCCTAAACCCTATTTAAATTGAATGTGTATATCACACTTTATGTTTAGAGCAAAAAAATTGTAATCAATGCAACCAAGAAAAAATGTGTACTTGTGGATATTCTCATTCAATCCAATTACATGATCAATAATGCTATAAACTCATTTAAATTCAATGTGTATATCACACTCTTATGTCTAGAGCCAAAGTTGTTATTAATGCAACTAAGAAAAAATGTGTACCTGTAGATACTCACATTCAACTCAATTGCATGATCAATGATGCCCTAAACTCATTTAAATTGAATATGATATACACAAAAAAATTATACCCATTCAATTTAAATATAATTTAATCAACATCAACTCAAAAAATCTTCTAACATTACATATATGCATCAATTTATACATATTTCTTACATAAATAGTCTCTCAAACTAATAAAAACTAAAAAATAGAAATAATAAATAATCATTAATGGAAACACAAGAATGTGATTCCAAACATGGTATAATTGAATCAATGTGGAAGGATACTATTGGAGAACAGAAAGTGAAATATTACAGATTTGATGAAATTATTGGTGCACATAATAAAGTTTGTTTCAAAATAAACCTCTTAATATTGATGAACCAATATGGATCTTTAATAAATTGGATTCAAGAACAAAGATACAACCAAAAACTTTGATACCACTTGAAGGACGTAATTCTTTCCACATACAATTATATGATCTTACCATATGTTTATAGAATCACAAATTAAATAGTAATAAATCAACAATGCATATCATTCACCATCGACTGTGAAGAGTTGGCTGCTATTATATCCTTCACGTATTTTTTTTCCTGTAATCCCAAACATGAATACAATGGATCCTCCAGGTTTCTTCCACTAGCTCCCCTTAATGCTCTTTTGGTGATGGTTCCAATAATGAGAGTGACATTAGGATAGAAGGAGGACCTAGAGTCCTCTTTTATAGAGTTTATATACCCTCCCATCAAGGTGTGCCAAATAAGGAAGGACTCTTTTTCCTAATTAGATGAAGATTGTGTTTTATATTTAGAATCCAATTCTAAGAGATTGGTATCGATCAATTTCCTAATTGGTATATGGGACAATAATAAAGAATATTCAAGAGAATATTTCTACAAAGGGACTTATAATCTTTTTCTTTCTCCAGAAAAATATTCTTCACATATCTTTTACCATATGTGCAATGCAAAGCAAATTCTTTTCATCTTTTCCTTCTCTTCTTCATAATCCACAGTCCCTAATAGTAGTTGCTTTAGAAACTACGTCCATCAGCTTGACATGGCCCTCTCTTTTTTTTTCTCGCTAGATTTGTATTAATGAAAGAAAATTAAAAATAACTTACAAGGAGACACTTAACAGAGAAGGACCTCACCTCTTTGCATGACAAATTCCTTCAAGCAAACCTCTAAACCCTTAACCATAGCTCGTTTGTTACATGGATTCAATTTGGAGACCCCTTCATGTGACCCAATAGACATGAGTGAAGGCTTAGGCCTTATCCTTCCCAAAACAACCCCATGGAAGTCTTGTTCTCCCCACACCTTCCATCTAAGCTATATGAAGTCTAATCAAAAGAGTATCTTCAAGTTGCTTGTAGTTTTTTGTTTATTTATTTTTTCTAGTAAGGGGTTATGGTTGTTATTATGATGATGGGTAGGGTGCAATCTATCAGTATAGGACTTTGATAATTTGTATATATAATGCAATCTAGAGCCACCTAAGATTTGGGGTTGAGGTTTGTCTTGGCCCAATTCCTTCCTTGAACCAATTCATTCGAATCGGATCAAATCAATTAATTGACAGTCCTCATCCTACATTACAGGCTTTGTTTGGTTGCAATGAGAATTTGAAGGGAAGGGAAGTGAAATTCTTATACTTTAAAACGAAATGTTTACAATCATTAACACATATGATTGTATAAATTACTTAATTTTTTTAACCCTATTTAGTAATGATATATTTTACATGTAATTTTTATTTTACATATATTATAACAAAGGGTTTTGGATGCAAAGTAAACTGAAATTTTATAATAAAATATGGACTGATTGGAAATTAATGTTAAAGTCACATATGTAATGATTACATATATTTCTTTTTTAAGTATGAAAATTTCACTTTCATTCCCTTTAATTCCCCTTACAATCAAACATAGCCACAAGAGTGTATATTGGGTACTGGGGTGGTTAATTTGTTAACAGATTTTGGCTTGGCTGAGCAACAGGCTTGGGTGAGCTACCTTCATCCTTTTAACACAAGTGACTGGTTTAAACTGTGTTCCTACCAAAAAAAAAAAAAAAAAAAAAAAAAAAAAAAGAAGAAGAAGAAGAAGAAAAGAGAAAAAGATAATTAAAATTTTCCTTTGATGATGCTTTAGGACCTTTTGTTTCTTTCTACTTCCTACTTCACTAAGCAACTTCTTTGCTTGTATAGGTTATTTCTACAGAGATAATATATAAGAATTCTAATCTCACACAATTAAAACTTTACTATATACATATAATGATCTTGAAATTTGACCCAAATATATACAAGCCCATCAATGATAATTATGTACACCACTAAAACATAAAACTAACTAGGCAAAACATTTATGTTCCTTAATGGAGATACTTTTCCTTCACACATGGTGGAGGAAAACTATTTCCTATTTGTTATGATTGCAAGTCCTTTGGACTACCATCTCTTTGGCTGACTTTTATGAGAATTTTCACAAAAAAGTGGACCTGGATGAACACCCTCATATTCTTAATTGCATCTCCAGAATTCTTCAGGATTCGGATCAAGAGATGCTGGATGCCATTCCCTCTGAAGATGAGATTAAGAGAGCGGTGTGGGACCTTGACTCGAACAGTTCTTTGAGCCCCGATAGCTTCACGCATTTTTCAGAAAATGTTGGAAAATAACTCATGTTGATGTTTGCAGAGCGGTCAAGGGATTTTTTTCCTCAGGTATTCTTCCTCATGGTATTAATAATAATTTATTGTTATTAATTCCTAAGGTGGAGGGGTCCAAATCTTTAGACAAATTCCGCCCATTGTGTATGGGGAATTTTTTTTTGTAAAATTCTATCTAAAATTATGGCCTTTCATATCTCTAGTGTTTTGCCGAAAATTATTTTCCAGAAGCAGGGAGCTTTTCAGAAAGGGAAGTTTATTCAGATAAATATTTGTCTTGCTTCGGAGTTGACAAACTTAATGGGGTAGACCTGGAGAGGGGGTGGTCTCGGTCTAAAGGTAGACATCAGGAAGACGTTTGACACTTTTTCCTGGGACTTTCTGTTCCAAGTGCTTAGACGATTTGGCTTCTCTGAAAAAATGATAGGATGGATTCACACTATTCTTCGATCAGCCAGGATTTCAGTGCTTCTGAATGGTGAACCTATGGGTTTTTTTGAAGCTAGCAGAGGGCTTCGTCAAGGAGATCCCATTTCCTCCATCCTATTCATTATTGCCGAAGATGTCCTTCACTGAGGTATGAGCGATTTAGCTGCTAAATCACAGATAAAGCCTCTATCAGGTCCTCATGGTGCTGATGTCCCTACTCACCTTCTATTTGCTGATGATGTATTCATTTTCATGAATGCTTCTAAGAGGTATGTTAGAAACTTGAACTCTTTCCTTGCTATCTACCAGCAATGCTCTAGGCAGTTTTTTAACTTAGAGAAAAGCAAGTTGTTTTTGGGGGAAATTTCTTCAATTAGAATGCAGTGGATTGCAGAAGAGTTAAACATTCCTTGCTGTAATTTCCCAACCAAGTACCTAGGCGTTGAGATCTTCCAAGGCTGAGTGAAAAGAGACCCCCTTCTCCATATAATGGACAAAATTAAAGCCAAGCTGGCTGGCTGGAAGGGAAAGCTCTTGTCTATGGTAGGAAGAGTTAAACTTGTAAAGTCTATTATCTCTAGGATGCCATTGCGAACGCCATTGCACAGCTTTTTAGTATACTGGTGGCTTGCGTCCTTAATCAGGAATCTTGAAAAATGGATAAGGAATTTTATATGGATTGGTGAGATAGATTCTTTTAAGGCTAGCACTGTCAAATGTGATACGATTTGTAAGCCTAAGGATGAGGGGGGTCTCGACATTAGAAGCTTGCGTAAGGTTAATATGGCTCTGATAGCCAAACTAGCATGGTCGATCAAGGTAGAAGATTCCCAGCTGAGCAGACTTTTTCAAGTAAGATTTTTATCTGGTTCGGGCAGATTAAGATGCTCTTATAGACGCTCTTCTATTTGGCCGGTTGTAAGAAGAATGTGGAGATTTATTTCGGACAATGAGCGATGGATTATTAGTAGTGGAAGAAAAATTAATTTCTGGAATGATAACTAACTGGGGCCTAAACCCATAGGGGTTCTTTCTGAGATGAATGAAGGGTTACTTTCAAATCATAATCAAACAGTGGCTGACTTTATTGTTGATGGTTCTTGGGCGCTACCTCCAGTGCACTTTGGTTTTCTTGCAGAGATCTTTTAAAGGATTGATGCCATCAATTTGCCTTCTCTTCCTATGAAGGATAGATGCGTGTGGAGCATGGACCCTATGGAGATTTTCTCAGTCAAGTTAGCCTGGAACGGTTTGAGATCCACTAACCCCAAGGTTCCTTGGTCTTCTTTTGTTTGGAGCAAGCACCTTCCCCCAAGACTATCCCTTCTGGGCTGACGTCTGATCCTTGAGAAAATTTTGACCGATGACCAAATTAAAGCGAAGGGTATCCAATTCCCATCTCGCTGTGACCTATGTGGTTCCTGCTCTGAGTCCATATGTCACTTGTTTCTTGATTGCAGCTTTTCTTCTAACTTATGGAGAATGATTGCTAGTCTATTTAATTTGACTTGGTCTCCTAAAGCTTCAGTCGCTGATTTGGTGTTTTGGTGAAAAAAAAGGCTAAAAGTTGGTCTCTGAGAGAGGCATGGGTGACGGCCTTGTTCTCTTCCCTTGCTGTAATCTGGCACGAAAGAAATCTAAGGCGCTTTGAAGGGAAGAAAAGAAACTTAGCCATGATTTTAAGCAATATAAAAGGGGACATCCACTTCGTATGTTGCAGTCGACAATTTTCTCCCAAGTCCGTTGAAGACCTTATCCTGTGCAGAAGATTGCAACTTACTATGTCCTCTCAGCGCTCAACTCGTATCTTGGAAGTTCACTGGTGTAAGCTCATGCGTGATTGGGTGAAGCTAAACACAAATGGTTGCTCTCTAGGTACTCCAGGGCATACAGGAGGGGGAAGAGTGTTCAGAGATCATGATGGAAGGATACTTCTCAGTTATCAGACTTTTCTCGGTGTCACTGGCAGTTTCACAGTGGAGATTTGGAGTATAATTAAGGGGAATTCAATTGCTCATGATAGGAATATCCATCAGTCTGACTCTTTTGTGGCTGTTGGGCTCTTCCACCATAGGCTTATTCCTTGGTTTGTTTTTCAGGAATAGAGTCACTTTCTCAACTATCTAAATAGTATTATTTGGAAGATCTCGCATTGTTACAGGGAAGCTAATCCGATTGTGGATTATTTGGCTAAGGAAGCAGCCAAGACTGGGACCTCTTCTGAGTGAGCTATTTTTTGATGAGGCAGGCAGAACTAGATTCAGATTTATGAGATAACGGTTGTGAGTCTCTGCTGATGGCAATGCCGAAGGTGGAGACTCGCTTCTGGCTTATAGCTTGTAATATATTTCTCCTTTTTTCTCAATTTTAACATATTTTGATCTTCTAGCAAAACAAGACTACCATCTCTTAACACGGATTGGAAAATTCTTTGATTCCACTCTCTCTTGATTTTTTTTTTTGCTAACGACGGGTATCTAGGCCTTCGGCCTTACTAGACCCGTGGTCCACTCTCTCTTGATAAATGGTATGTGCCACAAAGTTGACAATGGGCTGCACATTGTCATTTACAAGGATGCATGAGTCTCATCCACTCAAATGGTTGCATCTTTAGCCCTCCCGCAATGATGCAGGAGCATTTTCAAATGGTCCGACAAACCAGTCCAATAAGCCTGCAAGCCCAAGCCAAAGGATAGAAGCTGAAAATGAAAATTACAGTCCACGATTTTGGGGTAACTTCACGAGGACACCTATACCAACTCAGAAGGAACTATAAGTCTTATCATATATGGAAAGATCTAGAAATCTATTTTATAAAAAAAAAAGAAAAAAAAAAGTGCATCAGTGCTATTTTCTAGAAGAAGTCATGGCCGTTTTGGTAAAGTGTGTCTGGGCTGCCTGTAGACACTTAGAATTCATCGTTTTAATCCAACTTTTATTTAAATTCAGTTCTAGAACTTCTTGGGCACTTCAACCATTATATTTTCAGACTCTTCAAGATGTGAAAAATGTTTTTCAAGGTTCCCGAGGTCCTTTCCTATTAGATAGTTGTTCGTCTTCCTAATTTTTTTTTCCAATTAGTTTTAATTTCATTCTTGGAAATTGTTTATGCTTGAAAGGTTATTCCATGCTCAGCTATATAAACTTATACCAATGAATGAAATGTAATACTTGGAGTTTATTCATAATTTGAGCCTTTGGCCTTTGAGAAGAAGTAGTTCTTCTTGAGTTCTCTTATCCCTTATGTGGATTTCCTTTCGATGACGAGTTCTTTTTCTCTTTAGAAGCAGCCATTTGTGTTACCTCCTACTCCTCTAAAATTTTTCGGCGTCACACAACAATTGGGCCCTGTCTTGTAGCTGACCTAATTCATCTTGTCATTGACTTTTCACACGTGGTGTCAGTTATGATTGCAATGAAATTCAAGGCATGATGTGGGTAGGGAGACTCACATGGTCTACTAAATGTAACGATCTAGAAATACCATATTGGATCGTTAGTTCAAAAAATCACAACTCATGCAGTATACGGAAATGTACCGATTTGGAGATTATCAAATCAGATCGTTATATGTACCGATTTGGAGATTATCAAATCAGATCGTTAGTATAAAAAGAAAAGGAAAAAAATGCAATGCATGATACCATATTGTCATAACTTTTATGGGTTCCAAAATATTTCGAGACTTAAAAGATAAAAATAAATGGATCGATGATGTGGATACACACACACAAACACAAGCACAAATGTACTGAAAAAAAATCAGAAGAACTGAAAGATATACCTACTCTTCTTATTGATGCTAACCCAAAAAAACAGACCAACTCAGATGTATTAGGTTCTAGACTGTTGACACGTTCCAAAACTATTCTGGGGTCTCTTGGAATCTCAAATACTCAATTGTCTCCCCCTCCCCTCTCTTCTTTCTTTCTCTTCCCATGCTCCTAATCCTGAATCCTTAAGCAACTTCTCCTCAAATTTGCTAACAGGTGGATGGGGGAGAGGTGGTAGCCTCCTACTTATAAGCAGTCACCCTAACCTACTGAGGTACCGAAGGGATACCCTCCTTGAAGAACTTTAGACACTGTTTGATAACGTTTCTGTTGTTTTTGTGTCTAGAAACAGCAAAAAACGGAAACAAAAACGGATTTTTTGGTGTTTGATAAACCTGTTTCTCGAAACATTTTTTGCAGACGTAATGCCACTAAAAAATCCAATAGTATCATCGGATGCCCAAAAGGAAGAGAGGGTTCGATTGCCTCTTTTTAGGTTTAAATAGTTGAGAGATTTATTGGGCACAACAACCTTTTTTTCTCTCAAATTCGTTTCTAGAAGCGACGAAACAAGTCTGACTTGTTTTATCAAAGTTGTTTCTAGAATTGTAAATAGGCATAAATTTTGATTCATATTTCTAGAAACGGGTGAAACGGAACAAATTTATCAGATGCTTTTAAGGCTGTTTCTTTGTTTCTGGGAACAAGAAAACACAAAAACGACAAAAACAGAATGTTGTCAAACAGTGCCTTAGTGTCTTAGCCACGTGTTAGCCTTAGAAAGGCACCATGCATGTGGCAGCCTCAGGGTACTCTGAGGTTCATTTTATGAGGTAATCTTTTGGAAGGCTTATATTTTTATTGGTACATCCGACATTCACAATCTAGGTGGTTTGAAAGTAATTGAGATGAACTAAATGATGGTGTAAAAATTGAGTGGTGATTCGCCCAAAATGTGGATTAAAATGGATGTTTGAGGTCCAGCATAGGAGAAGATTTCTTAAAAGAGTGGCTAAAATTAAACCACTTTTGCACCATATTTAGGACATAATTTTAAATGATAAAACATACAAGAATATAAAATGTAAGACTAATCCAAGAAGATTTGGACAGTTAAATAAGGCCAGGGGCATTTTAATCATTTTACCCAATAAATATTACTTTTATAAGACCTAAGGTTAAAAGAATTAGGGCCTGTTTGATTTTTTTTCTAGAAACGGTTTTTCTGTTTTTGTGTGCTCAAAAACAGAAAAACACCCCAAAAACTGTTTGATTTTTCTTGTTTTGTTTCACTTGTTTTTGGAAATAGAAATAGAAATTTATGCCTATTTCTGTGTCTTGAAATAGGAATGGAGAAATAAGTTAGACTTGTTTTTCTGTTTATAGAAACAAGTGGGAGCAACAAAAATTGTGAAAAACCCGATACTTTACTCGACCTACCCAAACCCCAACCCATTGTTGAAACTTATCGCTATTCAAATGCGACGATTCCAACCTGATTGTGCGAAGCACACAGTTTCGGATTGCCTTCATCCTTTTGAAGCTAATCTCCATGAAGCATAGCTGCAACTCCAATGTCATGCCTTCACTCGTGAGTTGCATTCCTATAACGTTGTGCCTTCACTCATGTCTTGAACTCAACTATACTATTGAAAAGTTTTGGGGAACAGAAAAATCAAACACCTCTTTACAATTTCAAAAATCGTTTCTTAGCACAGAAAATGGCAAAAATCATTTCTACTATTTCTAGACACAGAAACAGGAGAAGAAAAATCAAACAGACCTTTAGTTTTAGCTAACATTTCCAACCACTCTGTACTTGCAATCCAAGTCTAACTAGGTTATAAGAACTAAGGTCATTTTAATACATTTACTCCATCCTTGTATTCCAAGTTTGAGCAAATGTGGAAGACTTTCTGCTCCTCTCGTGACAATATCATACCTTGACTATATGTACCCTATTGTATATATCATAAAATTATTAAGACCCTGAAGTGGATGGCTATTAATATCATATCATGCTTTCTTTTTGTTCTCTTTTGATTTCAACTTAATTTTATATTATAAGGATTGATAAGGGAATTTTAATTATTTATTTATTTATTTTTTTAACAAAAAAAAGATGTTCCATGGTAGTGATCATAGTTCCAGGACAAGCTCCCGTACGACAAGCGAGGCTTCCATAGGACCAACGGATAATAATGGGGCATACCAAAACTTAAACTCACAACTAGTTGACTCGAAAGGTGATGGATTGAGAGCATTTTCACTACTAAACTATCAACCCGTTAGTTGACCGATAAGAAATCCACTTATGGGCATACAGAGGGCAAGAGGAGTCACAAATGTTCTGTTTTTTAGCATGGGGCAAGGGAGTCGATCACTCCACCTCCCTAGACTTCTGCGAGACCCACCGGCTTGCTGCCATCACTCTGTTTCAAGGCGCTTCCCCTCTTGGCTTGAACTTAGACACATGGTATCTCTTCGGAGACATGAATTCAATTTGGAGACCAGTCTGGTACACGTGATTGAAGGATCACTTAGGCCTGAATGCCTGATCCCCTCAACAAGTCATAATTATTCCACCAGTTAGATTTTTTATGTCTCCTTTTCCGTAGGCCCTCTAAAAGTCATGATTATTCTACCAGTTAGATTTTTCATTAGGTATACGGTTGGACTGAGTTGGTTCCACCAATCTTTATTTTTAGGATTGAACGCACATTTACTTAAATGGGTTTAATTAAGATAAACATGTTAAGGTCAATAATTAGGACAATTAGTCTTAAAACTTTTAATTGGACTCCCATAAATGGGTCTTTATCAGGTTATATACTTATTTAATTTCAAATGGGTTTTAACCTACTCATCTTAAAAATTAGTCTCTAAAATGGACTTGAAGGGAAATACCAATAAAATGAGGTAGAGATGGCCATAGCAGAAAAATATCTCATAGTTTAAATGAATTAAGCCAATGACATGGAACTCAAATAAATTAAACTGTTCTTGCACAACCCAATTTAGTAACTTCAAATCAATTTAACTATGTCTAAAAGAGATGAATGTTCAGATAACAACCACCATCATCTCAACTGTACATATCACAATAACCTTAGTACTAAATACAAGTAGTATTAAAGGGGTCGGACTAAGACGGGCTTAAAGGAATCCGTTCAAATCGGACTTACAAATATAACGAGCCAATTGGTTGCCCGTCAGACTAGGTGGCTGCACTATGTACTACGACATGTTTATTAATTGAATTAGTCTAAGTCAAACTTATCGGTGTAGGCCTAGAATTGACAACCCTATTTTTCATATTTTTTTTTTCCAAATAAAGTCATCACCTCCCAACTCAATTCCCCCACCACAAGAAAAAAAAAAAAAAATAGAAATAGCACAAGCAATGTGGACCAAAACTGTATGGACAACATGGTTGTGTTACCATATGGTATCACATTAAAACCTTTTTTTAGAAAACTAGTTGATAATTCTTGATAGATGATAGACTATATAATTTAGGTCATGAAATTCGACATGTGGCATATTTCTATATATTTTTTTCATAAATTTATGGTTATAATTAAAAAATCATCATCATCCCATTTGGGGCTAGATAAAAATCTGATTAATTTCTACACAATCTTCATGTGAATATTTATCCTTTAATCTACTCTGCGTCACATATCTAAGGTGTAGGTATAGTATGCTATAGTTTTGTGGCCAATATAGATTAGATCATTAGCATTTACGTTCACCAACAGTTGCCAGATCATCTTCTAAGATTTGTCCGACACTTCACACTTGCCTATACTCTACAGTATCACCGTGTTGGACTAGGGAACTGCGCCTCAGGTGCACCAAGTTAAGCTTTCCACTTTTGCAACTTTAGTTTCAAATCCAAGACCCCATGCGTACTCTCCGTGATGTCACGACCTAACAAATGTTTTCCCTTGGGTTACACGTCTTGACAACAATTAGAAAAAGCAAAGAAAAGGTCGTGAACGGACCTATTGACTTGTTTTACATTAGCCATCGAATTGGACAGGAAAGTAGACACCTCTTTGAAAACGAAACTTGACAGCCAAGTATCTCCAACCCTAATTCATAATCAAAGAAATAGAATCTTATAAGGTTTTTTAAAAATATAAAACTTTATGAATTTAAAGGAAAAGGTGAGTTTATGCACCTTTTTTGACTTTCTCCGATCGTGATCGGAGGTTGTAACTACTTGAGTGTAGTCCATGTAGCAACTAAATTTTTTCCTTCTCCAAGTTCTTTGCCTTGAAAAGAAAATAAACTGAT
The DNA here is from genome assembly GCF_013358625.1 of Macadamia integrifolia. Taxonomy (NCBI): domain Eukaryota; kingdom Viridiplantae; phylum Streptophyta; class Magnoliopsida; order Proteales; family Proteaceae; genus Macadamia; species Macadamia integrifolia. The sequence continues at coordinate 78,714 of NW_024868331.1, read as the reverse complement.
GCATAAATAAAATATACTAATGAAGCAGAGCTTGATAATTAAACATACCAACCATATAAATATCAAGCGAAGCAAATTCCCTAAGCATCAACAATTCCCACACTCAACCATGGAGATTGCTATTGTAATACAAGCAATGGCAATCTTTGTTGCCCTAACCTTCCTCTACATCCAATGGAGAAGAAAGGCCAACAGTCACGAAAACAAGGGGAGGGTGGTACCTGAACCATCCGGTGCCATGCCAATTATTGGTCACCTCCATTTGCTAGGAGGACAAGACAGGATTGAACGAACCTTCAGTGCCATGGCTGACAAATACGGGCCAGCCTTTATGCTTCGGCTTGGTGTTCATCGTACCTTTGTGGTGAGTAGTTGGGAGATGGTGAAGGACTGCTTCACTATCAATGACAGGGTTTTCGCCACTCGCCCACTCAGTGCAGCTGGGAAGTATTTGGGCTACGATTATGCGATGTTTGGGTTTGCCCCTTACGGACCATACTGGCGTGAGATGAGAAAGATAGCCACAACTGAGCTCCTCTCCAAAACAAGGCTAGAGATGCTCAAGCACGTAAGGATCAATGAAATAGATGTATGCATCAAAGAGTTGTACTCTCTTTGGGCCAGGGATGGTACTAATACTAATAGTACTACCCATCTTGTAAAGGTGGAGATGAAGCAGTGGTTTGGGCATCTAAGCTTAAATATCATCACCAAAATAATTGCAGGCAAGAGATATTGTGGCAACGTTGAAGCTGGATATGAGGATGAGGCTCTGAGATTCCATAAAGCGATAAATGAGATGGAACGTCTAAGTGGGGTGTTTGTCATCTCGGATGTCTTTCCTTTACTCAGATGGTTAGACTTGGGAGGACATGTGAAGTCCATGAAGTGTGTTGCTAAGGAACTGGACTATCTAGTTGAAAATTGGGTAAACGAACATCGTCGCAAGGCACTATCTTGTAAGATGGAAGGTGAACTAGACTTCATCGATGTGATGCTATCGATCTTTCGTGCTCATGGTAATGATATGAAGTCTAGTTACGATGGAGATACCATCATCAAGGCAACTGTAGTGGTACGTTTCTTGTTTTCCTTTATGATGATATCTATTTTCCTTTTTGACATTAAGATCATTGTTGGAAAATTAGGTATTTGGATTCTATAATTTCTATTGGCTTTCAACAAAAGGGATCTCGATCTTAAGGAAACTTGGCTGCGCTCAGGTTGGGCTGCAACTCCTAATAGCAGCCAGGGGAATAGAATCTTAGGGGTAGGGGCCGGTGAAAATTTTCACCTTAGTAAGGTACTTTCAAACCTGCCTTGGAATTCTCCTTGGCTGCTACAAGAGGTTGTAGGTACTTGGTTACAATCGGGGCAGCAGCTTTCTTTTTTCTTTTTCTGGATCCTATCTTTATTGGTTACTACATGGGTTGCAGACGATAATCAAAGAAATAGAACAATTCATTTCCCTTTAGGATTCACAAATATCTTTTTAAATTATATTATTTTTTAAAATACCCTTTTAGATTATATTTCTTTGACTCGTACAAAACTTGGTGACAAATCAAATCTTTTTAACAAAGCATGGGCCTGACATTGCAGCATTATTATTTGTATTCTCCCAGCCTGAAACTAATAGCATTTCTTTTCCTTCTTTTCTTCATAATTCAGACTCTAATAGTAGCTGGTTCGGACTCTACATCCCTCAGCCTGACATGGGCCCTCTCCTTACTTCTAAACAACCGTCATGTATTAGGAAAAGCCCAAGATGAGCTGGACAACTATGTTGGTAGAGACAGACACGTGGATGAATCTGATATTAAAAATTTGGTATACTTACAAGCAATCGTGAAGGAAACATTGCGTTTATACCCTGCAGCACCCATACCGGTACCACATCAAGCCATGGAAGACTGCCAAGTGGGTGGATATCATGTTCCTAAAGGCACAAAACTGCTGGTGAACATTTGGAAATTACAAAGAGATCCTCGTGTTTGGTTAGATCCTCACGAATTCAAACCAGAGAGATTTCTCACAACACATGATAATGTAGATGTGAGGGGTCAGCAATTTGAGTTCGTTCCTTTTGGCTCTGGGGTCAGATCTTGCCCAGGTATCACATTCGCCATGCAAATCTTACACTTAACACTAGCTCGTTTGCTACATGGGTTCAATATGGAGACCCCTTCATGTGAACCAATAGACATGAATGAAGGATTAGGTCTTACCCTTCCCAAAAAAACCCCTCTGGAAGTCCTGTTCTCTCCACGCCTTCCATCTAAGCTATATGAAATGTAATCCGAAGAGTGCGCTGGAGTTTCTTGTAGTTGTGTTGTATTATTATTATTATTATTATTATTATTATTATTATTATAATAAAGGCTTGTAAATGTTATTATGATGATGGGTAGGGTGCAATCTATCAGTGTATGACTTCGATAATTAATATATACAATGCATGTTACTAGAGTTCATTCCTTTCAGCTCTGGAGTGAGATTTGGGGTTCAGCTTTATCTTCGCCCAATTCCAGCTTGAAACTAATTGATCCGGACCAGATCAAATCAATTGATCTGACCCCCCTAATCGCCAAGATTGTCCTCAGAGTGAGACGCCCTAGTTTGCAACTAATTTGATGGCCATTAACATAAAGATGACAATAGGATAAACCGGATGTGGAATCTACCCAAAAAAAAATAGGCATTTAAGGGATAAGGTTTGATGAGATATATCAAATGAAACAGAGTTTTTCTTCTCTTCTGTCCTCTGGGACCTTCTGTGCTGTCGTAGGCTAGGTTTATAGGCGTTACCGTTCTTACATAGGACTCCACTAGAGGTTTTCTGGTGCAAATCACAAGTGGATGTAGCTCAATGTGGACAGCTGCTTAAGTGGAAGCCCAGTGGCGTCGGTGCAAGGGATCCTTGGAGACAACAAGGGTGATATCATCAGCTCATCTAAAATTTTCATTGGAATTCAGATCAATTATGTGGCTGAATTTCAGTCCGATGGAGGGAATTCAGCATGTCATTTACAATAAGAAACAAGAAATATGGATTGAAGCAGACTCGATGGTGGTTTTCATGGCAATTCAGTCCAGATCGATTTCATGGTTTGCAATGCAATATTGGATGTCAGTGGAGCCTTAATTAATTCAATCATTTGAAAATTTTACATTGCTTCAGAGAGGCAAATTCGATTGCTAACTAACTAGCAAAGGAGGCGGCTGAATTGGGTGTGTCTAGTGCTACAATTTCCTTCCCAAACAATATCAGGGAGGAATTGATAGCTGATGTGACTAACATACCACGTTATAAATTTTGTAGCCTGCACTTTAGGGCCTTGCTGATGGCAATGTCGAAGGTGGGACTCCTATCTCGCATTGTATGTTTCTTTTGATTATTCTTTTAATAAAATTTCCGGAATCTTTAGCGGAAAGAAAAAAAGTTATCCTTCTCTTCCCCAGAACTTCAACATCCCTAGACATTTAACAACTACATTTGATGATGCTTTAGGACTTTCTGTTACTTTCTGCTTTCCATCTCACAAAGTAACTCATTTAAGTGTCTAGGCTTTTCCCATGGAGATAATGTATAGGATCCCTAATTCCATGTAATTACAAGTTTACCCTATACATGTAATGATCCTGAAACTCAGACTCAAATGTATACAAGCCAATAGTTAATATGTAAACCACTGCAACATAAAACCAAACAAATGGAGCATTTATGATCCTAGATGGAGGTACTTTTACTTTACAAATGGTGGAGGAAACATTTCTCCTATTTGTTATGATTGCAAGTCATTTGGACTACCATCTCTCAACTTGGGTTGGAAAAGCCTTCTTAGAATCCCCTTTATCTTGATTAGTGGGTTATGCCAAAAAGTTGACAACGGGCTACACATTGGCAATTACAAGGATGCTCATCTACTTCGATGGTTGCATCACTCCCACAACTAATGGGCCCTGTCTTATGGCTGACCTAATTCATCACATCTCCCATAAGAGGAATGTCCCTCTTGTTGGTGCCATCTTTTCCCCTCAAGAGATGATCGAATAGTATTTTATCCATTGCTACTTACCTAGAGGAATCTCCACATGGTTTTTATTGACCTTGAAAAAACATATGACAGAGTCCTTAGAGATTTAATCCGACATGTCTTAATTAAGAGAGGGTTGTCGAGTACATATGTGGACATAATTAAGGACATGTATAAGGCGTAGTGACTAGCGTGAGATCTGTGGGAGGCCATTATAAGGAATTTCCAATTACGTTTGGGTTATATCAATGATCGTCCTTGAGCCCTTACTTGTTTACTCTTATCATGGATGAGTTAACTAAGAACATTCTAGATGAAGTGCCCTGGTGTATGCTCTTTGTTGATGACATCATTTTAGCGGATGAGACTAAAGCAGGGATTAATACTAAGCTGGAGCTTTTGAGATCAACCTTAGAAACAAGAGATTTTAAAATTAGTAGATCAAAGACGGAATAAATGACGTGTAACTTCAGTCACTCTATGATGGATAATGAAACAGTGATGATTGAAGACACGGAGATCCGCAAAAAGACTATTTTAGATATCTTGGGTCGATCATAAAGAAAGTAGGCAACATAAAGGATGGTGTTTCTCATATAATTAAAGTGGGATAGATAAAGTAGAGAGGTGCGTCTGGAGTGTTGTGTGACTAACTTATCCCTTTAAGCTTAAGGAAAAATTTTGTAGGACTGTTTTGCATCCAACCATGATATATAGAATGAAATGTTGGTCAGTTAAGAAGTGTCATATAGATACGATGTGTTTAATAGAGATGAGGATATTAAGATGGATGTATGGAAAAACTATGAAGGGTAAAGTAAGTAATGAGGGTGTTAGAGTGGATTTGGGAGTTACCCCGATCAATGATAAGCTCCGAGAAAGTGGTTTGAGGTAGTATGGTCATGTTCAAAGGAGGCCTAGTGACGCCCCAGTAAGGAGGAGTGATAGGATTCATATTGATGGGGCTACAAGCTAGGGCTAGACCTAAAATGAAAGTTGTGAGGAATGATATGTGCAGTTTAGGCCTCGTACCAAGTATGATCTCGGATAGAGCCTATTGAAGAGCACGGATCTACGTGATCAACCCTATTTAGCTGAGATTCTCTTGTCTTGCTGGGTTGTGTTCTCTCTCCTCTTACTTTGCTAGTTTCCTTTTTCACCTCTCACTCTTCAATTGTTCCTTTCATTATTCATCTATCAGTGTTATTAATATGTCTAGATCCATGTAGCTGACCTCATTAAGTTGAGATAAGGCTTAGTTTGTTGTTTTTTCTATTTGACTAGAGCACTCTGATTCTGGTTGATGTTGGGCCTCAAGGCCCTTAACCACTAATGGAATCTTTAACATCAAATCTGCCTTTATAATGTATTTAATTATCAAACCATTGTACAATTTAGAAGCCCTTCGACTAGAAATGCTTTTTGGACCAAATTTGGAGTTTGGACATCCTCACAAAATTTTAAACTTTTCTTTGGTCCTGTAGTTCTAATATCATTGTGGTTAATTGGTCTTAAGCCTCCGACTTGATGTTGCTATTAGAACAATCTATGGGTTCGAATCCAAAACCTTAATGGAGGAATCCATATAGAAAAAAAAAATGATTGAATCGAAATGATGAGTCCCTAAACTAGAATTTAATCCTTCCAGTAGTTAAAACACAAATAGAGAAAAGACCCAAATAGGACAAATAGAGAAGAGGAATACTATTGAGCATGGAATCGTCCCTTAAATAGTAGATATGGATCCTTAAGAGCTAGTGAATAGTCCCTTGAAGATGACAATGAAGAACTATGCAATGGAGTCCCATCTACTGAGATCTTCGGCAACCTTTCACCCTTAGAATTCTCTTTCATACGCACTAACTCATGTGAGGGGAGTTTGTGCTTTCAAAACCATGCAGGTGTTAAGTCGGCTGTAGGGATCATTAGCTTCTATTTATAATAGAATCCCTAAAAACCTATTCCACTCTAACAATTAATTAGGTTAAGGGTTTCCTAATCAGAGTGGGTCTATAACTACCTAGGTCCAATGGATCAATCGGTATCAGTTAAGCCCACATAAAAGTCCTAACAATCTCCCACTTAGGATAAACTAATGATGATGTCTTTCCATTGAATTTTGGCTAAAAATCCCAAGACTATCAATCTGGAAATGGATCTCCTACCATAAATGGCCCTACAATTTTGATTATGGGCAGGGAAAAGGGAAGCCAATTGGGGATGTTGGTTGAGGGTGGGTCTCTTGGTAGTATTGAAGTTGTCATTCCCTTCAATCAAGGAAGTGTGTTGAAAACAAATATTGGGGATATGATTAAGATATTAAACGGTAATGTGGATGAGGTTAGAGAGGAGAATGTGGATCGTGGCTCGGGTTTAGGTTCTGAATATGGGTCTAGATCAGAGTTGAATTCGGTTTCATCTGAGAGGAGTGGGGTGTGTATGGATGGTGATGATGGTCTTAGCAGCGACCACAATATTGAGGAGGTGGAAAAGTCTAGTGTCTTATAGCAGCAGGTTGCGTGTGTGTAAAGTAATGATGGCGGTAGCAAGGATGGGGCTGTGGACATTGTGGAGCTTGGCAATATGACGAGGAGCATGTGGTTTTAGAGATGATTCAGCCCCGAGTTCGGGGAGGGGTGGTTGTTGTTCAACATTCAGATGTTATGCACATTAATAGTATAGTCTATGAGAAGGAAGCTAGTATGGGCTCAGAGCCAAGCATAAGGAAGAAGAAAGGGAAGAAAACAGGCAATGCAGAGCAAATTCATAGGAAGTCTGGCTGTATTGCTTCCTTAAGAAGGTGGTTTATGAAAGTCCTCTTTTGGAATATCAGGGGCATGAAGAAGGCGGCTGCCAAGTTGGCCTTAGGAAATATTTTAAAGGAAAGGAATCCTGATATTCTTTGCTATAAGTGAAGTGAAAATACCCTTTTTCTTACCTTTCTGCTTATCTCCTCATTCTCCTCACCTGGTCTCACCAGCTGTGGTGAACTGAGTCTCCAAATATGGTTTGGCGACTATGGGGGATGGGGAAAGCATGATGTTTGGAGTAGCCACCTAGGATTCAGGGCCTAGAACCCTATGGTGGAGCCCAATTTCGATCAAGGGATCGAGCTCGAATAGGGGGTTGGATTCCTGTGAAAGGAAGAAACCCCTAAATTTGACTTCATATTTTGGTCTGCTCCAGAGATAGGGGTCCGTGTTAGGTTATGAGTGTGGGAAGGTGTTAGGCACTCACCTCCCCCGAAATTTCCGATCTTTCTACCAGAAGCTTGGATTTTGAATATTCTCCCCTGAGAATTTTAACAGCCTAAGCTAGCATGGAAGTCTTATTACATGAAATAACAACACATATACATAAACTTGCATGAAAGAATTATAGAAAATTATTGAAATATCATATGAAATATAATCTATATTAAAACCACATGAAATAATAAAAATCTACATAAAATAAAAAAAATGCAATTATCCTATCTGCATACACATGCAATGCTCTATGACAGGAAAATCATGATCGTTATTTCTTGTGAGGAACACATGCGGTAACATATGAAATGATGAAACAAATTACATTTAATGGATAGATGCTAAAATTAATACATGAAACTACAATAGTAAATTATTATTTTATACAATAAGCACATAAAACAATATATAGATGAAAATGGGAGATGATGGAGAAGAGCATAGAGAATGGAGAGACCGATAGGGTTTTGGAACCTGGCCACGATCCTGGAGTTGGCAGGTCGCTGGATCGTGGAAGATAACTAAGACTAACAGATTTTTGGAAGCCCCACAATGAAACCTCAGAAGGAGAGGTACCTCTAAGGAAGGAGACAGAACCAATATTGGGTGAAGATGCAGAAGGAGCCACAAACAATAATGGAAGATTGGCCCCTCAGAAGAAATCTTTTGCCACAGTGGTCGGAAGGGCGCTTCCCGACGTGGATCAGTTTCCTGAGCCAATACACATGGGAACATTCACAAGGATAGTAATTCCACAAGATGCGCATGAGGAAAGACTTGACCAATTTAAATATGCTTTGATAGGGAGAACAAATTTTGGTTCTTGTCCATGGAGGATGTGATACCCTACTTTTTAAACCCGGTCTAATTACACGGTTGACCCGGTCTAACCATGCAGGACCCGAATCGGAGAGGGTTAAGGCGGGTTCCTTATGGACCATGATGGCAAGGGTAACTTTGAACACCGGTTGGCCGGACAAGTCCGAGTCAGTGCCAGAGGAGACGGGTGTACCCAAGCCGTGTATATGCACATATCATAAGGCCATGTACTGATAAAGCAGGTATGTAGCCGTATCCTAAAGCGCATACATATAATATACCTTATGCCGAGAGTGAGATTCGTGCCGAGGGTCGAATTTCATCAAAATCCCACTTGTTGGCCACTTTTCGGCCCTCAGGTGGGCGGTCACAGGTGGGCGCATCCACCCACCTTAGTGACCCACCCATGTGTTACTAATGGTTTTCAGGAAGTATAAATAGCTATTATTATGTTTTTCATATCTCATTTATTACATTGAATAGTTGGTGAGAAAAGTTAAGAGGAGAGAGAAAAGAAGGGAGAAAAGAGAACGAAGAAGAAGAAAGGGGAAGAAAGAGGAAGAAGAAATGGATTTAAGCGGCACCAAGGTTTGATCTTCCCATTCTGAAGCCGGGAGAGTGATCTCCAACACGAGATCTACGTTTAGAGGTGAGCAAAGGCTATGTTCTTTAACTTTCACCAAACCCAAGTAAAACCCTTGATTTGAGTAGAGTTTCTTGAGGTCTTGTAAATCCCCCTTGAAATGATGAATCTAAGGTTTAATAGATGGTTTATGTGTTGATTTTGAAGGATTTGAAGAAGTGTTTCCACGGTTGGAGGAGCATTGGTGATTTGAAGTGATTTTGGGGTTTTTGAAAGAGTTCTTGAGCAAAGAAGGTAAGATGGCTTCCATTCCTTAAATCTAACCTAGATTTAGGTTAGAACCATCTTATGAGACCTTGAATGTGTGGAGAATGGATTTGGAAAAATCTCATTTGATTCCCCAAAGGTTGGGGAAGGTTTCGGGGAAAAATGGCATTTTCCCGCCAAGACCGGTGGGCCAAATGGCCCACCTGAGGGTACCCACCTGAGAGGACAGGGCCTTGGGGCCAACCGACGGGCCCTATCGGTGGGCCGATCGACGGGCCCTATCGGTGGGCCGATCGACGGGCCAACTTGCCCGTCGGTCCTAGCAGGCCCTCGGCCTGCATCGGTGGGTCGACCTACCCACAGGTCATGACCGGTGGGTCAGGACCAGTGGGTCGACCTACCCGCCGGTCAGGATCGGCGGGTCATGATAGGTGGGCTGTCCGACCCACCCGAGAAGCCCCCAACGTGATTTTTACATCCGAGTGGACCCAAATCGAACGTGCAACCTTCTTTTAGGATTCTAAACATGATTTTGTCATCAAATCTTGTTAGTTTTGACCCCAAAGTGGTGAAATACTAACCCCTTTCACTTATGATGGGTTCACCAAAATTTACGCTTCTCGCATCGGATCTCACCCGTACCAGGCGTGAGTCTTTGTACACTATAGATAAGTGGGGAGGGGATGTTTGACCTTATTTCAAGGCTTGTTTGGCATTCATTAATTGTATCTAGACTAGCCATGTCATCATGCAAATGCTATGTAGCTTAGCCATCCTCATATTTTTATGCCATGCGTGTTGTGTTTATTTTCTCAATGTCAAATGGTGACGTGCTTATGTGATGAATGTTGACATCATTGTGCATAATGCATTAATAGACTAGATGCCGTACTCAGCTTGGAAACGACTGCAATGGTGGCCTATAGAATGGGACGCGGAGGCACTATGCAATCGTACTATGTCATATAGGAGCATGCGGTGTAGGATTATCATCTTACCGTGCTACGACCCTTCCCAACAGGGGTTGAGGTGTTGGGTTACCATTTGGGGGGAAGCAGTGGTCGCGGTTGTCTGGTCACTGTGGCAGTTAGACATACGCCCGACTGATCATTAGGACAGTCGGCAACCCTGGTGGTATATTCAAGAGGGCCAATCGTACTGTTTTTAAATTGCTGGAGTCAGCACCTTTATTTTCTGTCATTTACTTTTATGTTGAGAGCCGGTGGTCGGCATGCTTTACTTTTTTGAGTATTCACGGTGGGCCTTCTCCGACAGCCCTATGGGCGTATCGCAGGATGGAGTTCGCGGCTCGTACCCGGAGTATACGCACACTGTGGTTGTAGTAGCACTAAACCAAAGACTTAGTAATGTTGTTAGGTGGATGTGATTAAAAATGAATTGCATAGCATATAGTGCATATGGTTGTGATTGTTGTGCGGACTGCTGTATGGTCCTTCTTTTCACTTACTGAGCTAGTGAGCTCATCCCACGTGTGCACCTCTTTTAGAGGATTTTGCAGGTCATCAACCTGAAGAGCAAGGGTCGGGCCCCACAGTTGAATTCCCTGAAGAGGATTAGTGGGTGCCCGAGGAATTAGAGCACGGCACGGATTGCTCGTGTGAAGGTTGTGCTGCGGGACCGCAGTTTTGACACCGAGCTGAGCTTTACTCTTTGATTATTTTTTGATGATCCCTTTTGTGTACTTGATATGTAAATTGTATTCTTTTTGTGTAAATATCATGCTTGCGGGCCCACATGTACTTAACTATGTATTACAATTTGGGTATCAAGTATAATGGGGATATTTACAGGTAAATTAAGTCTTCCACTGAACTGTTGAACATTTTCTTAGTTGTGTGTATGTTGTGGTTGGATACTGTATCAGATGATCCTGGCAGGTTTGGGTTAACCGGAGTTAACCCTATCACTGGTCCGGTTCTGTGTGAACGGGGTGTGACAGAGGATATTCGCAGGACAACGACAGAAGGGTGGAACCTGAAGTGAAAGATAGCTTTTTCTCCGATGGGGATAGGGTACTTCCTTTACCAGTTCAAGTTAGAAGGGGATATGGCATCGATCTGGAGAAGAAATCTTATAAGGGTCAAACTCATTTCATACATTTCCAAAGGTGGAAACCAGACTTTGATGTTCATGCAAAAAATAATCCGACGAAGCTGGTGTGGATCAGGCTTCCAAACCTTCCACTGGAGTATTGGCACGAAAAGATCTTACCATCAATGGCCAAGGGTGTAGGTAGACTAGTGGCTTTGGACAGAAGAACAAGGTCTTCAGTCATGGGAAGCTATGCCAGAGTCCAGGTGGAGATAGTCATAAGGACCAAAAGGGTGGAAGAAATTCAATTGGAGAGAAGACATCCAGGCATGGGAGAGATTTTCTGGTTCAATCAAACCATCACATACGAAGAAGGAATGGCCAAGTGCGGCTATTGTAAAAAATATGGCCACTCTCTTTTAGAATGCAGGGAGAAGAGGGCGCATGATGCAAAGGCCAAGGAATCTCGCATAGATGGAGCTCTAGGGCTGGCAACAATGGAGGAAAGTGGTGGTTCAGAGCAGAGAAGGAGTACGGAGGGAGGTGCTCAGGCTGAGAATCCAGTTACCTTTTCGGGAAGGATTATCTCTCACTTAAAGGATAATTTAGTTGCCAATTCAGTTAGCATTTCCAAAGATACTAATATCTCCCAAAAGGAAAGTGAGTAGGCACAGGGGGACATATCAATAATTCTCCCTCTAGAGAAGGATCTGGATTTGGAGCCAAATAAGGAAAAAAATAATGATCCTATTCGGCTGAATGAGATAGAATTGGACCATAATAGTGGCTCAGAGGATGAGTCGGGTTCTGGGTCAGACCAGGAACACTTGGAGGAGGAATGGGTGTAGGAGAGGAGCGGCCAGGGAAGAGGTTCCAATGAGACATATGCTATAAGGGGTAGGGTCTATGGTAGAGATCTCGGAAGAGGAATGAGCCACAACAAGGTCTCCTCTGGACAAGCTTTAAGCTACCATTATGTGGAGGGGGCGATGGTGGTGTACCACATGGACGTGGAGGAGGTGGATAGGGCAGCGGAAGTGCTCGAGCATGGTATAGAGGATAGGAGAAAGCAAAAAAAGAAAAATGGGTCCTTCTAGGAGCAGACTTCACGTAATTCTGATAGGCTGGCTCTCCTAAAGAAATGAATATGAAGATTCTCTTCTAGAACATAAGAGGGTTGAAGAAGAAGGCCGCTTGATTGGCCTTAGGTAAAATTTTGAAGGAGGATGCCCCCCAGGTAGTTTGTATCACAGAGCCAATGCCGGAGATGCAGAAATTTCCTAAGCTGTTCTTTAATAAGAATGGTTTTGATGTGGATTTTATCCACAATGAGAGACCTGATAAAGTCCCTAATCTTTGGGTCATGTGGAGACGAGGTATCAGTAAGCCAATGGTGGAGTCAATGTCGGATCAGCACGTGTCGGTTAGAGTGGAGTGGCAACAGAGGCAGTTCGTTCTCTCTGTCGTGCATGCGAACTACTTCAGGGCAGCTAGAAGAGAGCTCTAGACTAACTTGGCCGCCTCCTCTCCTAATCAAGGAACGCCTTGGATGGTTCTAGGCGATTTCAACGCAACTCTTCAGTCTTATAAAAAGCGAGGACCAGGTTCATTCAATATGGGTTCAGCTGCTTAGTTCGGAGCAATGGAAGATGGATGCTCTCTTATCCAGATTCCGTCTCAGGGGCACAAGTCCACCTGGACTAATAATAGGTGAAGAGGTAATGTGGTAGCAGTTCTGGATAGAAGTTTTTGTATTGACTCATGGTTCTCGACATTCCAGGATTGTCACCAAAAGGTGTTGACTAGTGGGGCTTTGGACCACTCTCCTTTGCTGGTGGCTTCGGAGGCTCAGAGCCATCCAGAGAATTATCCATTTCATTTCCAAAGGTTTTGGATAGAGCATGATTCGTTCTTGAACATAGTGAGAGAGTCTTGGGGTGAATGGTCTAAAGGCTTTGCCATATCTGTGTTCATCCAGAAAATGAAAAGATTAAAGACGGTGATTTGATCTTGGGCTAGAGAAACATTCCCAAACATAGACTTAGAGATGGAGGAGGCACTAAAGGAGCTACAGGAGGTGCAGCAGGTGATAGACTCGAACGGCATGGATGATATAATTTTTTATCGAGAGGCTGATGCCAAAACTCGTTATCTGAAAGCAATGCAGAATTATGACAATCTTTGGGCTGAGAAGGCACAAACTTGATGGAGGATAGAGGGCGATAGATGTTCAAAATTTTTTACATTTCGATGAAAGTGAGAAGAATAAAGAACACCATTCAATCTTTGAAAGATGCTTCTGGATAGACCATTTATGAGAAGAGGCAGTTGGAGGAATACGTGTGTGGATTCTATAAAAATTTTCATAAACGCTCCCCGACTATGGAGCATTTAGCGATGCTAGACTGTGTTCTAGAGGTGCTAAAGGATTATGATAGATGGTGGATGGACAAGCTATAGATGAATGCTGAGATCAAAGGGGTGGTTTGGGAGCTTGACCTTGAGAGATCGCCTGGTCCGAACAGCTTTCCAGGTACCTTTTATAGAGTGTGTTGGGAAGTTATAAATGCAGATGTTTGCAACGCAGTTAAGGTTTCTTCAGCAATGGTGTTATGCCTCTGGGTTTGAATAGCAATTTTATTGTCTTGATTCCGAAGATAAAAGTGGCCATGTCTTTAGATAAATTCAGACCTCTCTATTTAGGGAATTTCTTCTGTAAAATAGTCTAAAAAATCATGGCAATGAGGCTTTCTATTTTATTATCGAGACTTATCTCTGAGGAGCAGGGGGCATTCCAGAAAGGAAAATTAATTCATTCCAACATAATGTTGGCTTCAGAACTATCCAACATGATGTTCTCAGTGACTAGAGGAGGTGGAATTGGTCTGAAGATAGATATTCAGAAGGCTTACGATACCATTTCTTGGAACTTTATATTCTAGACCTTGAGGAGATTTGGATTTTCTGAGAGATAGGTATCTTGGGTTCATCAAATGCTAGTATCAGCTAAGTTGTCTATCCTAATGAACGGAGGGCCGATTGGATATTTTGGAGTGGAGAGAGGTCTGAGACAAGGGGATCCTTTATCCCCTATGTTATTCATTATGGCCGAAGAAGTCCTCTGAAGAGGCCTAAATCAGCTGGTAGTAGATAAGAAGCTTCTTCCTCTCAAGGGGCCTCGTGGAGCGTCTACTCCAGCTTATAGCCTTTTCACCAATGATATTTTTATTTTTGCCAACGATTCTACCTAGTATGTAAGGTACCTAAAATCATTCATCTAATAATATCAGGAATTTTTGGTCAGGCTATCAATCTGGAGAAGAGCAAGCTATTTGTTGGCAACCTCACTCCTCAGAGAAAGTAGGGCATTGCTGAAGAATTGGAAATTCCCCTATGCATCTTTCCTACGATGTACTTAGTGGTGGAGATATTCAAAGGCAGAGTCAAAAGAGATAATGTTCTCCCTATCATGGATAGGGTGAAGGACTAGTTGGCGGGGTGGAAAGGAAAAATTATTTCTATAGCTGGTAGGGTTGAACTAGTGAAATCAGTAATATTGAGTATGCCTATGCATAGTTTTTCTGTTTACTGGTGGCCGAAGTCTTTCATTTCGACCTTGGAAAAGTGGATGAAAAATTTTATCTTGACAGGGGAGTGGGATACCTCAAAGAAAATAGTGGTTAACTGGGATCAATGCTGTAAGCCTAGGGAGGACGGGAGTCTTGGTTTGCGCCGGCTGATAGATGTGAACAAGGCCATGCTTTGTAAAATGACTTGGAGAATAAAGCATGAAGATTCTCTGGCAAGTCGCTTTTTGAGGGCCAGATTCCTCAACAAAGAAGGCAATCCCAAGAAAGGTTATAAAAATTCTTCTATTTGGCTTGGCATTAGAAGAATGTGGTCTTATATTTCCACCAAGGAGAAATGGGTTGTTGGTGATGGTAGAAAAATAAAGTTCTGGAAAGATATTTGGGTCGGCTCAGAGCCCTTGGAAGGCAATGCTGTCATGGAGGACATAGACTCGAGTGCCTTTCTTAGTAATGTGAAGTGGTTCATAGGTAATTTCAAGTGGAGCTTTCCAGAGGTGAACTTATGAAAAATATATTTGATGAAATTAAGAAAATCCCCATCCCAGAGTGTGAGTTTGATGATAGGTGCATATGGAGCTTAGAGAATGATGGGAAATTCAGCTCAAAATCAGCATGGGATGATATCAGATTAAAGAAGCCTATTGCCCCTTGGTTCTCATTAGTCTGGTGTAAAAATCAGTAGCCAAGGGTCTCTACCCTTGAGTGGAGGGTCCTCCATGGGAAGATGCCTATAGATGACTCAGTAAAAAAGAGGTTAATTCCCCTTGCCTCGAGGTGTGAATTATGCAAAGCTGCTGAGGAAACTATGGATCACGTTTTCCATAATTGCCTCTTCTCTGTGGAGATATGGTCGAGATTGTGCGAGTGCTTCAACTTTAGGAGGAAGCCCCAAGGGTCCTTAATCGAGCTAGCCTAGTGGTGGAAAAAAATTAAAAATATCAGTTGCAAGGAGGCATGGAAGATGTGGTTGGCAATAGTTCTCAATCACCTATAGAGGGAGAGAAACAATAGAAGATTTGACTACTGAGGCCGCCTTCCCAGATTTGTGTTTCTAATGGTGGTTGAAGACATCAAAAGAAATAATCCTAAAACCAACGGACAGATCAAATCCACATCGGATTTGATGTGTTGTTGGTGCCTTGGGCTGCCTATCCAAGGCACAATTCACAGAGATATACTGGAAGTCTTTTAGTGTAAATCGCCTATGAACTGGGTTAAATTAAACTTCGATGGCAGCTCTCTAGGGATCCCAGGTCTTGCAAGAGCAGGCGGCATCTTTTGGGATCACTCGGGTAACATAATGGGCAGCTACAAAATATTCATGGGTGTGATAGGGATCTTTCAAGCCGAAGTGGAGGGTTTAATGGAAGGATTGATGAGTGCCAAAGTCATGGGAATCCAGTAGCTATGGGTGGAATCAGTCTCGAGCGTGGTTGTTGCAACATTTCATCAAAAGAATATTCCTTGGCTTGCTCTTCAGAGGTGGCTATTCCTTCAGCCCTACCTGTGCAGTATCATCTGGAAAATCTCTCATAATTATAGAGAAGGGAACACAATTGCGGATTACCTAGCAAGAGATGCAACCAAGACTGGTATTTCAGAATATAATGTAGTTTTCCCCCCTCACATCTCGGATTTCTTATCAAGGGATTCCGAGGGGAGATCTCACTACAGTTTCTAATTTATGCACTTCCTTCCCTCCTGCTTATGGCAATGCCGAAGGTGGGAGGGTAGGAATGGCTTGAGTGGTTTGTTTGTACTTCTGAATTAGTGTTTCTTTTTTGGCTTTTCCTTATCCTTAATGAAATAAATCTTTAGCAAAATATATACTGGCGGAAGAGGTCCTTTGTAGAGGTCTCAGACATTTAACTATTTTGGAAAAAATGAAGGTTCTGAGGAACCATTATTCCCTCCCACCTCTGTTTTGCTGATGACATTTTTGTCTTTATGAATGCCTCTGCTTCATATGTTAGAAATCTTCAAAGCTTTCTATTCAGGTATCAAGAATTTTCTAGGCAACAAATTAACATGGGTAAAAGCAAGTTGTTTTTTTGGCAAAGTGGCTCCTCACAGAAAACAATTCCTCTCTGATATCTTAAGTATCCTTATCTTAAGGCTTCCAACAAAATACTTGGGAGTTGAGATATTTAAAAGCAGAGTCACAAAGATCCATCTTCTGCCCTTGATGGATAGAATCAAGTCCAAGTTAGCTGGTTGGAAAGGAAAGCTTCTCTCCCTAGCAGGTCGGGTGGAATTAGTCAGATCAGTTATCTCCAGCATTCCCATCCATAACTTTACAGTTTATTGGTGGCCTCAATCTTCCATTAATACTGTCAAGAGATGGATGAGAAATTTTATCTGGTCCAGGGATGTAGAGAAGCAGCAGAAGATTATTGTTAAGTGGGAGTACATTTGCAAACCCAAGCAGAAGGGTGGTCTGGGGATTAGAAGAATTTGTGATGTTAATAAAGCTTGCTTGGCAAATCAAGCATGAAGACTCCATCATGAGTAACTTCTTCAAAGCTAGAATCGTTAATGTTGATAGCTCTCTGAAACTTGGCTACAAGTCTTCCTCAATATTTCTTGGGTGGAAGAAGGTTTGGAAGTTTGTATCTAATTTTGAAAGGTGGTCTGCTGGAGATGGAAAGAGTATTAATTACTGGCTTGATAGGTGGCTCGACAAAAAATTTCTTGCTAATGGTTCCAGTCTAGAATTGAATCTGTTCAAAGGAACTAATCTAAAGGTGGTTGATTTCATCCTTGACCATAGGTGGTGCTTCCCTCCAATTAATTCCTCTTATCTCAATGAATTATTTTCCAAGGCTTCTCAGATTCATGTTTCAGGCTCAGTAGATGTATGCCACTGGACCCTTTCTCCTTCAGGGGCTTTCTTTATTTTCTCAGCATAGGAGGAAATAAGGAAGAAAAATCCCAAGGTGGCCTGGTTCTCCTTAGTATGGAAATAAAAAATCCAGCCTCGTTAGGCAACCTTTGGTTGGCATTTTGCACACAAGAGATTAGCTACAGATGATCAAGTTCATAAACATGGTGTGCAGATGTCCTCCAGGTGTGATCTCTATGGTTCCGCTGAAGAATCAACTATCCACCTGTTCTTATCATGTAGCTACGCCTCTTATTTATGGCATAATTTTTGTGATCTCTTTGGTCTGCATTGGCCATCTTTCAATGGGATTGAAGAGTTTTTCCAATGGTGGAAGAGGAAAGCTAAGCTGTTAACTTTTAAAGATCTCTGGAATTACGGGGTCATCCTGATCCCCTATTTCCTATGGATGGAAAGAAACTCAAGACAACATGATGGGGCCCATCTCCAAAGTCAGCGTTGCTTCTCCATATTTCAAAGAGAAATTAGATCGCTTTCCTTAGTTTACTCTAGAAAAGTTCTCTCCATTTCTGATCTGATGTGTGCCAGGCATCTTGGCATTCCAAGAAACTTTTATAAAAGAAGAGAGCCTTTGGAATTGTTTTCGTGCCCTTCTCATCCAAGTTGGACTAAGCTGGACACTGATGGTTGCTCCTTAGGTAACCCAGGCAAGGCTAGTAAAAGAGGGATCTTCAGAAATAATGAAGCGAAGGTAATTTCAAATTTCAGGGAACCAATCGGGGTTAAATCCAACTTCGAGGCTGAATTTCTCGCACTGATCTCGGGCATAGAATATGATGGAGCTAGTGATATTCGAAAACTTTGGATTGAAGTTGATTCTAGGGTGGTGGTGACCCTCCTCTCAAGAGGTTTAGTACCTTGGTTCATCTTCCAAAGATGGAAAGGGTTGCAGCCCTATTTGGAGTCCATTGATTGGAAAGTTTTTGACTGCTTCCATGAGGCAAACTCTATTGCAAATTTTCTGACGAACGCAGTGGCAAGACTTGATATCTCAGTTCCTATAGTGAATTGGCCTCCTTTCAGAGTCTTGGACCTGGAGCAAGATGCTACTTTATGTCCTCATTTTAGATTTGTGTAATCTCTTTGGGTTGATTTTTTTGAAGGCTTTTCCCTACTAATAGTGTGATACCCTACTTTTAAAACCTGATTTATTTACACGGTTGACTCGATTTAACCATGTAGGACCCGAACCAAAGAGGGTTAAGGCGGGTTCCCTATGGACCATGATGGCAAGGGTGACTTTGAACATAGGTTGGCCAGACAAGTCCGAGTCAGTGCCAGAGGAGACGGGTGTACCCAAGTCATGTACATGCACGTATCATAAGGTCATGTACGGGAGTATGTAGCCATATCCTAAAGTGTGTACATATTATATATCTTGTTCCGAGAGTGAGATACATGCCGAGAGTCGAATTCCATCGAAATCTCAATTGTTTGGCTAAGTTTTGACCAACAGGTGGGCGGTCACAAGTGGGCAAACCCGCCCTCCTGTGTGACCCACCCATGTGGTTACTAAATATGATATAGTATAAATAGTACTTATAGTTTTTTTTTTCTCATTTAATGCCTTTAAGAGTGGGTGAGAAAAGTAAAGAAGAGAGAGAAAATAAAGGAAAAAAAGAGAACAAAGAAGAAGAAAGGAAAAGAAAAAGAGGAAGAAATGATTTTAAGCGATACCAAGGTTTGATCTTCTCATTCTGGCACCAAAAAAGTGATCCCCAATACGAGACATACGATTTGAGGTGAGCGAAGGCTATACTTCTTAAACTTTTACAAAACCCCAAGTGAAACCCTTGATTTGGGTAGAGTTCCTTGAGATCTTGTTAATCCCACTTGAGATGATGAATCTAAGGTTTAATAGATGGTCTATGTGTTGATTTTGAAGGTTTAAAGAAGTGTTTGCAAGATTTGAGAAGCATTGGTGATTTCTTGAGTTAAGAGGTGATTTTGGGATTTTGGAAGAGTTCTTGAGCAAAGAAGGTAAGATTGTTTTTCAATCCTTAAATCTAACTTAGATCTAGGTTAGAATCATCTTATGAGACCATAGATGTGTGGAAAATGTGATTGAAACAGCCCATTTGGTTTTTCTAAGGTTAAGGAGTGTTTTAAGAGAGAAAATCAAATTTTGCACCAACAGGTGGGCGAAGACCAACGGGCGAACCCGCCCACCTGTTGGGGTAGAACCTTAATTCCAACAGGTGGGCGAAGACCGGCAG
>NW_024868331.1:36312-57629 GCF_013358625.1 Macadamia integrifolia | reverse complement strand
AGGAACACAACTGAAAAAAAAAAAAACAAATCTCAAAATAAACGACATATCAAGAATACCTCCAATCAATAGTGAGGTCATCCTTCCGCATCTCTAGCCAGCATATCAAGAATGTGAGTTAGGAGGCTCCCATTATCAGTAGAAGCCCCCGACTTTGCAGCATTCCTAGCCGAGTAGTCCGCAATAGCATTTCCTTCTCTGTAATTATGGGTTATTTTTCAGCTTATACTATCTAAAAAGGGGCCAATCTTTGACCATCTTTGAAGGGTGAATCAAGGAATTTTCTTCTGTTGAATCAAAGAAACCACTACACTAGAGTCTGATTTCACCCACACCTGATTTAGATTCATTTCCTTAGCAAGCATGAGGCCCTCCATAAATCCTTCAACTTCAGCTTCAAAGGCACCTGTTACTCCCAAGAACACTTTATAAGTAGCTAGCGCTCTGCCAGAGCTGTCTTGAAAAATTCTTCCCGCACCTGCACGGCCAAGATTGCCTAGCGAACTTCCATCAAAATTAAGCTTTATCCAGTTTGTAGGGGGATTGCACCAGAATACCTCCAAGATCTCTCTCTGAGTGTTAGCCTGGATTGGAAGCCCCAAGTGCTTACAGCTCAGCACATCAGTAGCCGATTTAACCTCTCCCAACGTGTGAGGTTTATTCCTCCTGATATCTTCCACCACCATGAAAGACACATACCTAGACAACCGATTTTTATCTTCAAATCTCCTCTTATTTATTTCTTGCCAGAGGTGGTCTAACACAATGCCCATTCCCAAGCTCCATGCCTCCTTGCTGCACACATTTTTCCATTGTCGTTTCCACCACTGGGTAAGCTCGAGTAGCGAGCCCATTCTAGGCCATCTAATGTTGAAATTATCACAAAGATGACTGCAAATATCAACCACAAAAGGGTAATTTAAAAACAGGTGATTTACCGATTCCTCTTCAGATTGGTAGAGATCGCATCTAGAGGCAATTGGGACAGCTCTCTTCTTCACCTCGTCATCAGTAGCCAACTTACCATGAATCGCTCTCCATGCTAAGATAGAGACTCTTGGCTGCTGTTTTTTACACCAAATCAGGGACGCCCAGGATATTGATTCTTTTTTCATTCTGATGTCTTCCCATGCCGACTTGGAACTTTACTCACCATCATGAGCTAAAGTCCAGACACATCAATCTTGGCACTCGTACTCAGGGATAGAAATTTTAGAAACCTCATCAAAAACTCTTTGCATGCCATTGGATTCCACATTAGGGAGCTTCCACTTAAAATTTTCAATAAAGCGGCTCACCTTAACTACAAAGGAGCGCATATCAACATTCTCCAAATCCACTCGATCTTCCAATGCCTGCTGACCCACCCATATGTCCTTCCAGAATTTTATTTTGCTACCGTCTCCCACTATCCATCTCTCTCTAGACTTAATATAGTTCCAAACTCTTCAGATACCAGTGAAAATAGATGAGCACCTGTAAGATTTGTTAGGAAGACCGTCTTTATTAAGGAACCTTCCCCTCAAGAACCTACTAGCTAGAGAGTCTTCATTCTTGATTCTTCAAGTAGATTTGCACAACATTGCCCTGTTTACATCTCTCAATCTTTGCAGGCCAAGACCTCCCTCCTCATTGGGTTTACAACATTGATCCCAGTGAACTACAATTTTCTTTGAGGTATCTGTCTCCCCTGATCAGATAAAATTTTTCATCCACCTTTCCATATTCGCAATTGCAGATGCAGGCCACCAGTACACAGCAAAACTATGGATCGGCATGCTCAAGATCACAGTCTTTACCAACTCCACCCTACCTGCCAATGAGAGGATTTTTCCCTTCTAGCCAGCAAGGTGATCTTTCACCCTATCTATGATAGGCAACACATGCTCCTTCTTGACCCTGCCTTTGAAGATCTCAATCCCTAAATATTTGGTAGGGACAGAACACAGAGGAATGCCTAGCTCGTTCACAATAACTTGCTTTCTCTAAGGAGAGAGATGGCCAAGAAATAATTTGCTTTTCTTGAGGTTAATACATTGACCAGAGAACTCCTGGTATCTCTGCAAAAAAACCTTCAAGTTTCAAATATATCTGATAGATGCATTAGCAAAAATAAAAATATCATCAACGAGAAGGCTATGGGTAGGTGTAACCCCTCCTCTAGGACCTTTCAGCGGAATAATTTTTTTTTTAGCTACCAAACGATTAAGGCCATGACAAAGTACTTCTTCAGCCAGGATGAACAACATCGGAGATAAAGGATCCCCTTGCCTCAATCCATGCTCTACCCCAAAATATCCTATAGGGCAACCATTTAAAAGCATAGACAACTTGCAGATGCCAGCAACTGATGGACCCAGCAATCCACTTATCAGAAAAGCCAAACCTCCTTAAAACATGATACAAGAAAGTCCATGAGATAGAATCATAGGCTTTCTGAATGTCTATCTTCTGCCCCAAACCACCACCTCTAGTCATAGAAAAAAGCATATTGGACAACTTCGATGCCAGGAAAATATTATCATGAATAATTTTTCTTTTCTGGAATGCCCCCTATTCCTCAGAGATCAACTTGAGCATCTGGCCTGACAGTCTCAAGGCCAAAATTTTGGAGATAATTTTACAAAAAAAAATTCCCTAAGCATAGGGGCCTAAATTTATCCAAAGATATGACACCCTCAACCTTGGGAATTGAAACCAACAAATTATTGTTCATCCCCTAAGGCATGAATCCACTGCTAAAAAAGCCCTTAACAGCTCTACAGACATCCCCAGAAATAATGTCCCAACACATTCTATAAAACGTACCTGGAAACCCATCTAGACCCGAAGCGCTTTCAGGATCAAGCTCCTAAACTGCAGTTTTAATTTTAGCATCGTCGGGCATCGAATCCAGATTCCACTTGTCATGGGCATCCAGCATTGAGGGGATGGTTTCCAGAAACTCCAAGTACTCTGTTGTGGGAGTGGCTTTATGAAAATTTTCATAAAATCCACTAATGAAAATTTTCAACTGCTGCTTGTCTGAAATATCTGCCCATCGCCGTCTTTTAGATATCTAATGGAGTTCTTTATTCTTCGCACTTTTATTGAGACATGGAAGAATTTCGAGCATCCATCACCCTCTTATCATATTAAATTTATCCTCCCACTAGTAACATAGTATACTGAATTTATCCTCCCACTGGTCGAGTCACATAAAACAGCTTAAGGTCCATAATTCTATCCACCCACTTGGTTCGACTAGTCATTAATTAACCCATTTATTGGAACACAAATTCATTTATATGTGAAATAGAACAAAACTTGTTCACATAGGCCCCAAAACTAAAGAAAATTACATATTTTCATCAATTAATGTTCATAACAGGCTTTCAAAATCAATGGCAGTGTTTGATAATCGATTCAATACACAACTAAAGCATGTATATACATCCTAAATATTTAATATCAATAAAATTAAAAGCAATACTACATGATCACTAACCATTAGGCATAAGCAGAGTGTCAACTGCAACTACATTCCTAAGTCTTAACCTTTAGGTCTAGAATGCACTGGTCCACTTAGAAACTGCAAGAACTGCGGGAGCTCTTCAACTTTTGAAAATTACCACCACCTTTGGGTAAATTGCAACTTTTAGGTTAAGATTTTCCTATATATAATACGTTTGTATTCATGCTCATCTTTGATAATGTTGCCTTTAGATGAGCATTACCTAATTTTCCACCAACCATTTTCTTTGTCTTTAAAAATAAGACAAAACGTTTGAGTTGTAGACCATTATAGTAATCTTAGATTTTACGTCTTTGGTGGGTTCCATCCATTCTACTGAATAGCTTACAACCACACTTGGTAGATTAAATTTGTGGATTAAGTTCATTACACAGTATATAATTATAGTGAATTAGAACAATTACAGACAAAATTAGGGTCTTATACCAGACCTTTCCTATACTTAACTATCAGTATGCAAGCTATATTACACCAGGGTATGATTCAAATTTCTTGATTTAACAAGGGGTTTAATTGAATTGTCAAAAATATCCACATATGCAAAATTTCTCAAAATAGGTCCCTACGATCACCAAACATAGTCATATTGCATACCAAATCAAAGAGCACAAAAAAACGAATCCAACACAAAAACCGTGTGGAAAATTCATCCATACGAGCCCATACAGGTAGTTTAAAATATGCTACTAGATTTTTTGTTCTATTTTTATAACCTTTCCCGATCAAACCACCATCGGTATAATTTTCCAATGATCCGTCGAAAAATCCAAATGGGTCAAAATCCCAGGTCATTGGTATTGTTTGTGTCGACCCAATCTGATCCGTTTACTTGTGGTTTGGTTCATTTAAACGCTTTTTAGTGGGTTTCCTTTTGATGTAAATGGGTCTAAGCCCATTAATCTTTTAAATAAAAGAAATACAGCCCTAGCGGATGATGACATCGCTAAAACTTCACTAAGTCATCATTACAATTTCATAGTAATAAATTATATAAAATCCAAGCATCCAACCAACACTTTTCTCCAAAAGTGGCGTACAATATTTCAATAAAAGTATGACAATGTGTTACACCCGTGCCCTAATTTGGTATAAATTGAACTGTTGTGATAGGTCTTGGATCGAAAGTGGAAAGTACCACCGAGTTTTAGCTTGCGGTAGCCCATTGCAAAAAGGGGAGAGATGACTCTACATGCTTGTGTATTGCTTGCTAATCCAATTGAAGGGGATTCAAGCCTTCCAATCCCAGATGATAAGTGACTCGACACTCCTACACTTAATACCGGCACCCATCAAAATTGTCGGAAGACCATACTTAACACCTAGGGCAACCACCTATGGGAGACCAACTAGTGGACAGCAAGCAGTCAAGACACCTAACTATCTTGACCACTAGAAACACCTGGACCTGGATCCTGTGGGCTGAATCCAATGGCCACTTGTGCTGTCTAATGGGTTCTGAAGCTCGTGAGCCCCACCACTCGCTCCGTGAACAATCTTAGATGACCCTATATACTCTCTCACATTTTCTTCCTGACTTGTACTTCATATGAGTCCAAGGAGACGGGCCCGCATGTCCCGAATCATGAAATAATCCATTTGACTGACTAAGGGACAACCAAACAAACCTTAGTGTGAGACTATATAAGTGAGAAATGAGATTCATTTATCACTTTCTCACTTGTACAACTCGTGGGAGAGGTAAGGAAGAAGAGAGAAAGGAAGGAAAGGGAGGAGAAGAAGAAAAAGAAGAGGGAGGCTCACCTTTGCTCCCGGCTACACTCACCCTTGCCGGAATCTTGCCAGAGGTAGGTTCTACATCTCCTACCACTCTCTTTCTCTTCATTTTGACTTAACTAAGTTGGACAAGAGGTGAACTATGAACCCGGCACCCCCCGAAGCTCGGGGAATGATCATTTCACATCCCCGGTGTGATTGCCGAGCTCAAATCAAGTCCAGTGAGCTCTGGCAACACTTGTGACCAAATAACCATATAGGCTCTTGATCAATGTATCTCCCAAATGGCCCAATGAAATCAGGATTTCTTTAGATTAAAATGAAGGTAGAACACCCTCTACAAACTCCAAAGAACAAATCTCGACGATCGGGCCCGAGTAGAAAAACCTCAAATTCCATGGGTAACTTCTGTGTTTCCACAGGAAACATTGGGCCTGGATCCGGTGGCTGTTTCTAGAGAGGTCTCTGAGCGTTAGGAGCTCTCTTCCAGTGCCACCGGATTCACATCTGATGAATCCAGTGGATTTTCACCTGTTTTCAATGACTGAATCCGGTGACCTGTACTGTCTAGGTTGGATAGTGTCTGACTTCTTGTATAATATATTGTTGTTGGAATTGATATGGGATGTATGTTGTGAGACGGAATCCGATGTGGTTGAGTTGGTTCTGGTACCATAATTGTTGTATGGATGTTGCATTCATACATTGATTATGTGCATTAGATTAGATGTAGTCGTGGAATATACTTTGTGGCTGATAGTGATCCTGATATCGTGTACTCAGGGATTGCATTTGGAAATGGATACGCTTCGTGACCGATCACGGTGTTGCATAGTCCATACTCAACTGCTTTGTATGTTAGAATCTGTAGTCATGGGTTACACTTTGTGGCTGATGGTATCCTGATATCGTGTATCCCGGGACTATACTTGGAAGTGGACCTGCTTCATGGACGATGGTCAGGTGACATTTCCCATGCTACGTCCCCTTTCCAACCGGGGGTAAGGTGTTGGATAACCCAATAGTGGTATGTTCGATAAACCTTTCCGTAACACTACAACTGTGGTACAATGTGATTGTTGCCAGAAGTGAGAACTAGACCGGCATGACCAATGGTGATCCCGGTGCCTTGACTGCTAGGAGGGGGTTATCAGGAATTTGCTGGGTGACCATTGGATGCATCCTAGGACCAGTAGGCTCCTAATCATGGCTAGGGCATGTATCGTTGTGTAGTCGATGTGCGAGTTTCGAGACCTAGGATACAACCTAATGTGTCATAGTAACATTACCCTGACTTAGTTGTATTGTTAGGTGGTTTAATAATCAAATAGATTGCATCATTCGCATCATGGACTTTGTGTTTAATTTCTGTGTTCATGTCATCATGGAATATTATATATGTCAATGCAGGGCATGATTGTGAATGAACTCCATCCCTCACTGAGCAAGTTGGAAGCTCACCCCACATATATGCTACTTTTTAGATAATGATGCAGGTACTGTTGTACTGATGGGATGTGACTTTACGGATGCTAGAAGCGGAAGAGCACGACCAGGACTGTGCATGCGACACATGTGCTTATGCAGCACCTTAAGTGATTGTGTGTCATTTTGTGTTATTCAGATACTGAATTGTGAATGGTATATTTTTGGGCTTATTATGTATATGTCGTAGATAATTGTAATGGAATAACTTAGTTATTCATATATGATATCATTAGATGTTTCCCCATTTTAATTATGATTCTACTATTATACTCTGATTTCGCTACTGTTGGTTTGGTTCGTGTTGTGAGATTGTATATGTTAAGGTACTGCTATCAGAGATTCTGGTAGGTTTGTAAGGTGAGTACGTGTCTTACTCACACCATCGGTATTTCTAATGATAAGTTGGATTCTAAAATTGGGATGTGACATAATGATTTATAAAAGTAATTATTACTTTTAGAGGAAGAAACACTGTTAGATTTCAAAACATAAACTAATTCTATTTAAACCATGACTCTATACACAACTATATAGAGAGCAATATTAAATATGGCATTCAAAGTACAAATAAAAATTAATAAATACAAGGTTAAATCTGTTCGGTATCAATCTGGATCAATGTCGGCTTTAATCGATTTGGAGCTTTAGATCCTTACCTTGTGATCCGATTCGATTCATATCTCTTTTTCTTTTTCCTTTTTATTTTTATTTTAATTGCTACATGGATGACAACTAACATCCACTATCAAAGTTAACGAAACATAGTTACTTTTGCTAATATAATAAACAACTTACCTAGTAAAACGTATTTACTAAACTACTTTCAAAAGACAATCTTATCATTTAATTTTGTTACACGTGGCAGGAATTCTTGGGGAAAAAATCTCATTCCCAAAAGCAACAGAGAGAGAAACCTTTAGAATTCTACTGATGGTCATGTAGAAGGTTGAGGGTGTTGAGATTTAATGTAAAGATTCTTTTGAGTTTATTTGTACATTCTTCAGTAATTTTCTTAGTAATATATTCTTTTGCTAAGTTTAAGCAAAAGGAAAAAATATATATATATATATCATGCAAATACAATTTTTATTGACAAAGTTTGGATGACTCCTTCTAATGAAGGTTGAAGAATAACCCAAGTCACTCTGGCACTGGTGGGATCTTCAGAGACCAGCATGGTGTGCCTCTAAGATGCTTTTCATATTATGAAGGGATTACTTCAAATTTTTTGTCTGAATTTTCTGCTTTTTTTTTACTACAATAAATACTACTATGCTCTTGCATTTGACATGGATTTGGTTAGAATGTGACTCGAAATCAGTAGTTTGGTGTATCATTAATAAAAGGATTCCATGGTGTTTTCATCAACGCTGATTATTTTATAAGAGATTTCCGACTAAGATTAATTGGAATATTTCATATTATCTCAACGGAATTAATGTGGTGGCTGATGGTCTAGCAAAGCATGCAACAACTAATAGAGAAACTTCAATTTTGGATGCTCCTTCACAGTTTACAACAGAAGATATATGTTGGGATGAGCAAGGAAAGTCACGTTATAGGTTTTCTCAAGTATTTGGTCGATTGTCTATGTTGAGGGTCGTCCTCTCTACTGATGGTAATGCCAAAAGTGTGGAGGAAGACCTCAGTTCTATAGTTTTTATAGGGCTACAGTTGGAGCTCTCCTTATACTCTTATTATTTTATTTTAATTTAATTATATTGCTGACATTAAACAAAAAAACAATGGAGGAGAAAAAATTGCAAAAAATAATTCGAAAAATATGAAGATGGTGATGATGGCAGCGGCCCCACATAAGGTGGGACCACCCCACCAATCATAGAATAACCTCGGCATCGCAAAATAATTTGCTGCCTGACTCCTTGGCCGTTGTCCATCCCTTTCTTTTTCCATTTTACCTTCTTCCTTCCTCACCCTTCTTTTCCACATTTCAGATTTTTTTTTTTTTTTTTTTGTAAGGCAAAAGAAAAAGAGAGTAACTAATACAAATTTGAGTACTATTTATGTACTATTCTTGAACAGTACTCAATGTCACCAACTTGATCTTTCATTAATATTAAATATTAAAAATAATTTTAAAAGAAAGACCAACATGAAGAATTAGGAGCATAATACAAATTCAAAAACGAAGACCAACGTGGGTTGTGAGGATCTACGGCCACACGGATTGCACAGCCATAGATCAGCGTGTGGGTACATGTATGAAAAGAAAATATGGATAGCCTGTTTACCCTGCAGGGGACAGTGGCTTATGCGCACAACAAAACAATCTGCCATGGGGTCTAGCTTCTTTTTTTTTTTTTTTCTAATTAAAATAATGCCAAAACTCCCATTTTTCAAAATATCAAATCGATCAAGAAACAAAACTGATTAAAACGAAATCAATTCAAATAGAAAAATGAAAAGAATAATATTGCATCGGTTCTTGTCCTGTGTGGTCAGCTTCTAATACCACTTGTTAGAACAACCTATGGGTTTGAATCTGAAACCTTAATGGAGGAATCCACACAAAAAAAAAAGGAACACGATCAAATCTAAATCATGAGTCACTAAACTAGGATCCAATCACTCCAGTAGCTAAAACACAAATAGAGAAGAGACCTAAATAGAATAGATAGAGAAGAGAAATACCATTGAGCGTAGAATTGTCCCTTAAGTAATAGATGAAGATCCTAAAGAGCTAGAGAATACTCTGATGAAGATGACACTGAAGAACTACACAGTTGAGTCTCATCTGCTAAGATCTTCTACAATCTTTCACTGTTGGAATTCTCTCTCGTATGCACTAACTCCTGTGAGGGGAGTCTGTGCTTCCAAAATCATGAAAGTGATAAAGTGACGGCTGTAGGGACCATTAACTTCTATTTATAATGGAATCCATAAAACTCTATTCCATTCCTACAATGGACTGGGTTAAGAGTTTCCTAATCAGAGTGGTCTATAATTGTTTGGACCTAATGGATTAATCAATATTAGTTAAACCCACATAAAAGTCCTAACAGTTACATCATTTAATTGTTCATCATTCTATAACGGTTAAATTCTTGTTTGATAGGTTTTGAGATGCTATGGATGTAGAGACATCATTATTGTTTAGGTTTCCTTACTCTGGGCTATTTGGAAAGTTTAGAATAGAATTGCTTTCCTACAGTAGCGAGAGCCTTATGCACTGAGTTGCCCTTTTTTCTTTTTTCTTTTGAGAATAGAACTGCTTTTCATGGTGGTGATTTGTGAAGCTTTATGATGCTTCAATTTTTGTGTTGCAGAATGACAATGCTTGTGTATCTTGCATTAATTGTGTCTCCAATTATAGTATTTAAAGATTTCAGAAATGTGTAGAGTCCTAATCTAGTTATGGATGTAAAGAAGAAATTAAGAAGATTTGGGACATGACACGTGATATGGAACTCATATATACATTAAACCAGTATCACATGTGATATAGATCCCATATACAGAAGATACCGATTATGTAGTTCCCAAATAGGGATGGACTCAATATCGGTTGATACCCCCCTCAAGGTGGAGAATCAGAACTATAAATCTTCAATTCGTTCTGTAAAAACTTGAACACGTACAGTGGCCAGGGGTTTAGTGAAGATATCTGCTAGTTGATCCTATGTACAGTAAATTAAACTGTGAGTTGACTCTTTGCAACCCGTTCATGGACAAAATGGAAATTGATTTCCACGCGTTTTGTACATGCATGGAAGACAAGATTTGTAGAGAGATACGTGGCACCTTTGTTTTCACACCAAAGATGGGTGCAAAACGCAGATGGAAACTGAGTTCAGGGAACAAGGAGTCTAACTAGATTAGCTAAGCCAAGGGATCAACTATATAAGGCATTATACTTGCCCTTGGTACAGGGAGCATATACCTGTCTTTTTTTTGTGAGATGTTTAGAAGGTCAAGTTTGGACACAGGAAGATGGAATAATCACTTGTAGACTTAGGATCCTCACTAGGGGTGTCAATTGGACAGTTTGGTTCAGTTTCGGTTAGGTTGAATTGGTTTCGGTCTAAGAATGAGGGAGATCAAAACCAATCCATTAAGGAATTTCAGTTTTTGATCGGTTTTGGTTTCGGTCTAGTTTGGTTTCGATTTATTGCAGTTTTTCAATATCGGTTTAGATCGGTTTATTATTGGGTTTGAACCATAATGAATCTTACATTCACAACTTATAGTGACAAGATTTGACGGAAAAAAAAAAACACTTTAAATTTATGATTAAATCATTGTTTATCATTGTAAGGGAAATATAATTAATATTGAAACCAATGGATAAGAAATTACAAAGAAGATAACTAATATTGAAATCACAAAATGAACCCTATTATCCAATCATTCATTTAACTATCCAACTAGTTTTCTATAGTGAACAAAGAAATCAATAAAAGCATTATTACAATTTACAAATCAATATCTCTATTTATAACATAATATTCAATGATTTGTAACAATTCCCCTTACAATAAAAAAATTTTCTCACTCATATTGTAAAAAATGGATGGTCAATTCACCAATTTATAATCTCATAATCATTTATTTTTTTAACTAGTTTCATTCAATTTGGTTATTGGACGGTTCGGTTTGGACCAGTTTTCAGCTGGCCTCAACATACCTTAGTCCAAAACCAATCCAATAAAGATTAGTTTGGTTCAGTTCAGGTTTTATCGATCAGTTTCGATCGATTTTATCAGTTGGGGCTAGATTTTGACACCCTTAATCTTCACTACTTCAAGCCTAGTCTGCATTACAGAAGGTCTAGTAGAAGGCCATGTGAACTTGTTTGTTTCAGATACCGTAAGATCCGCTTCACAAGCACCTAATGGTCTTCCGTTGGAACATGCATGAACTGATATAGATCCCATATATAAAAGATACCAATCATGTTGTTCCCAAATAGGGATGGATTCAATTGTCAGTCGGTGGTCGCTGCTTTGAACCAACCCTTTGCTTCGATAGACTGGGCTGCATCCATTCTGGTGGATGACACTAGACTGATCTCATAGCAGTTTTCTTTTATTCTTACTTGCTTTATTCCTCGTAGGCTTAACTTGGAGGCTCACTCTTGTATGCTTAGAGCCTCTAATCTGTTTCTTTCACATGTTTGATGTATGGAGGCTAGTACCTCTCCTCTCCCTGTTGGAATTTTTTCAAAGGGGTTTCTTAGTATTAAGTCGAGGTAGTTTCTATACAAAAAAGAAAAAAAGAAAAAAAAAAAAGACTTCGGTTTAACTCACCTCCTTTTCACTGCCCCTTCCATTTTTTCCTCCACACTGGACAGCATTTGAAGAGTTAGAACTTTCTCTTTTATTTAGGCTTAGTCGTGTTTTATATTCTTGAATTCGTCGTACATTAAGGTAGGGCTATCAATTTGTCCAGCCTAATTGGGCTTTCCCACTTTAAGACTTTGCACTGTGACCGGTGTAGAAACGCAACCCTAAAACGATGCAAAAGATAATTGAAAACCAAAACAAACAATGCACACGGATTTGACGAGGTTCGGCAAGGTTGCCTACGTCCCTGGTGAGATGAGATCCTGCTTCACTATCAATGGAGAATAGGGTTACAGCGCTCATCCTCACACCTCTCAGTATTGCTTGCATTACAGAGAAAGAAACCCTCGCTACAAATATATAGCAAAAAAAAACCCTAATCTGGATTAAACTACAATTGCCCTCAAATAAAAAATTTGAGCGGGGGGCTGCGCCCCCCTACACCCCCTGCTATAGAGGCCCCCCTTGCAACCGCCACAACCCACTAACCGGTTAGCGGGACTGCCGTCCTGCCTGTCTAAGTGCTGCACCAGTACTCCCCGGATTAAACTGCGACGAAATACAAGACATCATACACCAACAATCTCTACCTTGGCTTGAATTCTGTCGAGCCTCCTGTAAAGATAACTTGTAGACGTCTTCATCATTGTACCTCATTAAAGGTACAAACCCGCACTTGTTTGGTACGTCCCTCATCTTCGACAATGAGTAATATTAATCAAGTCCAAACAGGACTCGAACTTCTTTGTAGTAACTGGCTTTGTAAACATATCTGCAGGATTGAGATCTGTATGAATTTTTCTCAAATGAATACTGCCTTCTGACACAAGCTCCCTAATCTTGTGAAATCTCACATCAATATGCTTTGTCCTTGCATAAAACACCTGATTCTTTGCAAGATGTATGACACTCTGACTGTCACAATGTAACACTGTACCTCCTTGCTCCAACCCCAACTCACGAACCTGTCCAGCCAACCAGACTCCTTCCTTGGCAGCCTCAACTGCTGCTATGTACTCTGCCTCTGTAGTGGACAATGCAATTGTAGACTGAAGCATCGCCCTCCATGATATAGGTCCACCAGCCAATGTAAACATATATCCTGTAGTAGACATCCTCTTGTCTAAATCACCAGCATAGTCAGAATCAACATAACCTGCTAATTCTGTAGAACTTCACTTGCCATTGAACATAAC
Organism: Macadamia integrifolia; assembly: GCF_013358625.1. Lineage (NCBI taxonomy): Eukaryota > Viridiplantae > Streptophyta > Magnoliopsida > Proteales > Proteaceae > Macadamia > Macadamia integrifolia. The sequence continues at coordinate 44,394 of NW_024868331.1, read as the reverse complement.
ACCTATATCTTTAGTCTTGCTTAAATATCTGAAGATCCACTTAATTGTATTCCAATGCTCCTTCCCTGGATTACTCATGTATCTACTAACAACACTGACTGTATGAGACAAATCCGGCCTGCTACAAACCATAGCATACATGAGACTCCCAACTGCGCTAGTATAAGGGACTTGAGACATCTGCTTCACCTCCTCATGTGTTGTAGGACATTCTCTTTCAGATAACTTGAAGTGGCCAGCTAACGGAGTGCTAACCGGCTTAGCCTTTTCCATATTGAAACGCTCTAGCACCTTTTCAATATACTTCTTCTGAGTTACCCAAAGTTTACCTGCATTTCTATCTCTAAGGATTTCCATGCCAAGGATCTTCTTAGCGGCACCAAGATCCTTCATCTCAAATTCAACACTCAACAAAGACTTCAAAGAGACTATCTCATGTTTGTTCTTTGCAGCAATGAGCATGTCATCAACATAAAGCATCAAAAAAATAATAGAATTATCACTTGAAACTTTATAATAAATACAACTATTATACTCACTTCTTGTGTAGCCAATTTTCATCATGTGGGAATCAAAGCGCTTGTACCACTGCCTAGGAGTTTGCTTAAGGCCATAAAGCGACCTCTTAAGTAGACAAACATGGTCTTCCTTTCCCTGCACCTTGAAACCTTCAGGCTGCTCCATGTAAATCTGTTCCTCCAAGTCACCATGAAGAAATACAGTTTTCACATCAAGTTGTTCAAGCTCTAAATCATACATGGCCACCAAAGCAAGTAGTACCCTGATCGAAGTGTGTTTCACCACTGGAGAAAATATTTCATTGTAGTCTATCCCCTCCTTCTGTGCATAGCCCTTGGCTATAAGTCTGGCCTTATACCTTTCATGTTCCTTCTCAGATGCTGTCTCTTTCTTACGAAAGACCCATTTACACCCAACGATTTTTCTTCCCTTAGGTTTTTCCACAATCTCCCAAGTCTTGTTCTTCTGTAGAGATTCCATTTCCTCCATCATAACTATCATCCATTTATCATGCTGTGCATCACTCAAAGCATCATGGTAGGAAGATGGATCACCAGTACCTACAGTGAGGGCATAGGCAACCATGTCCTCAAACCCGTTTCTCATAGGTGCTTTGTGAGTACGCTTCCCTTTACCCTTTGCCACAGTATAGGGAACTTCTACTGCTTCCTGTTGTCCTGGTAAGTCACTTAGTGACTCATTCTCTCTTGTTGTTTCTAACTCACCTAACTCCACCTGCACAGTAGAACCTTCTTTATTTTCATCAACTGCGTATGAATTATAATTTGACTTCACTATATGAGACTCATCAAACACAACGTCTCTGCTAACCACAACTTTCTGTGAACTTGGATCCCACAACTTGAATCCCTTTACACCTTTCTTAAAACCAAGAAAGATACATTGCTTAGACTTTGAGTCTAACTTGGAACGTTGCTCACTCTCAACATGCGCATAGGCTGGACAACCAAATATTTTTAGAATAGAATAATCTACTGGTTTTCCTGTCCATACCTCTTCAGGAATTTTACAATCAATCACCTTTGATGGAGATCTATTGATGAGGAAACATGCCATGTTCACTGCTTCTGCCCAAAATCTCTTGCTCAACCCTACATTCAGCCTCACACTCCGAGCTCTTTCTAGAAGTGTTCTGTTCATCCTTTCAGCTACACCATTTTGCTGTGGTGTCTTTGGAATCGTGAAGTGATGTGTAATCCCTTCAGCTTTGCACAATTCTAGAAACGGCTTGTATGTGTACTCTCCTCCACTATCTGTTCTCAAGTATTTAATTTTCTTTCCTGTCTTCCTTTCTACCTTAGCCTTCCATTCCTTAAATTTAGTGGACGCCTTACTTTTATGCTTCATGAAGTAGATCCAGACTTTTCTTGAGTAATCATCAACAAAGGTCACGAAGTATTCTGCCCCACATTTAGATTTTGTTGTTGAAGGACCCCATACATCGCTGTGTACATAATCAAGCACCCCTTTACTCTTATGTTTTATAGTTTTGAAACTAACCTTGCACTATTTTTCGAACACATAATACTTACAGAAGTTCAGTTTACAAGTTTTTACTCCCTTCAACATTTTCCTTTTATGAAGCTCCATCAATCCTCTTTCTCCCATATGCCTTAACCACATATGCCACCGATAGGTATCGTTTGTATCAAATATTGCATCTGTAGTCACAGATGCTCCACCTATAACTGTGCTCCCTATGAGTCTGTATAGGTTTCCTGCTAGTTGTCCCTTCATGACAACCATTACACCCTTTATAACTTTGAGAACTCCACCTTCTGCTATGTACTTACAGCCATTTGAGTCAAGTGCCTCCAAAGATATTAAATTTTTCCTTAATTCTGGTACATGTCTCACATCTGCTAAGGTTCTTACTAACCCATCAAACATCTTGATTTTGATAGTGCTTATCCCAATGGTCTTGCATACGGCGTCATTCCCCATTAGGACAGACCCACCATTATATGGTTGATATGTATCAAACCAATCCTTATGTGGACACATGTGATATGAACATCCAGAATCTAAAATCCAAGAATCAGAAGGTTGATTCTTACCTGATGATATAGAGAGTACATCTCCATCATCTCCATCTGAACTGTATGCCACGCTAGCTTCCTCAGATGTCTTATCTACACCTTTCTTCTTTAAGTCCTCCTTCCTCTTCAAGCACTCTCTTTTTAGATAACCTTCCTTCTTGCAATAGTAACAAGAGACCTTTGTCTTTGCCCCTTTTGATTTTGATCGACTCTTTCCAGATCCCTTCTGATTTGATCTCCCTCTTTCCTGCTCCTTGTCACCTCCGAAAAAACCTTCTCCTTGAGATTTCGTACTACTGGCCTTCTTCCTCGTATCATTGGACATGAGGGCAGCTGCGACTTCATCCATCTCAAGGGTCTCCTTCCCGTACAAGAGAGTCATTACTAGGTGATCATATGATTCTAGGAGCAACGATAGCAATAGTAACGCCTTGTCTTCATCCTCGATCTTAACCTCCAGGTTTGTAAGTTTACTTATGATCTGATTGAACATGTTAAGATGTTCTAATAGATCCGTACCTTCCTCCATCTGTAGAGAATACAATTGCTTCTTCACAAACAACTTGTTCGTTAAGGACTTCGTCATGTAGATGCTTTCAAGTTTCGCCCATAACTGCGGTGCATATTCGATACCCACAACATATTGTAGGGCATCATCAGAAAGATTTAATCGAATAACACTTACCACCTTTTCCTCCATCTCTTCCCAATCTTCGTCGGTAATTTTTGCAGGTTTCTTCGACTTCCCCAATAATGTTTTCGCCAAACCTTACTGTATCAGAAGATCCTTCATCCTTTGACGTCAGAGGGTGAAATTGTTCTTCCCATTAAATCTCTCGATGTCATACTTGACATTCGATCCCTTCCCTGCCATCGTGATAGAAAACCCTAGAAAACGGAAACCTAGAGCTCTGATACCAATTTGTAGAAACGCAACCTTAAAACGATGCAGAAGATAATGGAAAACCAAAACAAACAATGCACATGGATTTGACGAGGTTCGGCAAGGTTGCCTATGTCCCCGGTGAGATGAGATCCTGCTTCACTATCAATGGAGAATAGGGTTACAATGCTCGTCCTCACACCTCTCAGTATTGCTTGCATTACAGAGAAAGAAACCCTCGCTACAAATATATAGCAAAAAAAACCCTAATCCGGATTAAACTACAATTGCCCTCAAATAAAAAATTCGAGCGGGGGGCTGCGCCCCCCTACAGCCCCTACTATGCAGGGGGGCCTCCTGCCCCCCTTGCAACCCCCATGGCCTACTAACCGGTTAGCAGGACCGTCGTCTTGCCTATCTAGGTGCTGCACCAGTACTCCCTGGATTAAACTGCGACAGAATACAAGACATCATACACTAAGAATCGGTTCATTTAAGTAATCGATCTTCATATGCTAGGCATGCTCCTATATATAAACAATCAGTTGGGTAATCGGTCTTCATATGCTATACATGGTCACATATATAAGTAGTCGATTAGATATTGGTCTTTAACTCTAAACAGGCTAATGACACATTTATCTCTAAACGGGTTATAATCCAACTTTAAATGTGTCAGGCTTATTAGACAAGCTCTAATTGGGCTATAAAGGACTTTAAATATGCTGAGCTGAGTTGGACAATAAATTGGTCGGTCCTGGTCAGACGCCTACTGGATAGCACCCTTGCACCAGGAGTGACCGATTATATTCAAGCTCGGGTAAGAGCTCGAATATTTATTAATCCAGCTGGGCCAATTTGGGCTTTAAATTGTTGGGCTCAATCGGGCTAGGAATTAATGCCCCTACAAGATTAGATCTAGGGGTGAAACAGGCCAGGTTGGGTCAAGAATCTTAAAACCCCAACCCAACCCTAGGTCCCCAAAACTCAAGCAAGGTCCAACCCAACCTTGCCAGCTTCACGCTCAGGGCCAACCCTGCCGTGCTCAGGTTGGCTAGCTTGACCCTGGTTGGTCCTGTATTTATATATATATATATATATATTTTCCTTCAAAGGGTGACAACTTTTAATCTTATACTTAGCGGGAGGGATGTTAAGACTATGGCCACCTCTTGTCCACCTCTAATCCATAAATTTACAGCAAGTAAGGTTTTCAATTTGGTTATAAGATAGACCTTTTAATCTCCTAACATCACCACATCTCCCAAAAGCTGGACAGGCCAAATTTTGGCCCAATACTTCATGATTGCTACTATATCTAAATCTCATATCAATACATGATAGGAAATACAAAGATAGACTATGTAAAGAAAATGGGGGAAATAGTTTTGCCATTTGGTCATCTTAGCTCAACAGGTAAGAGTATGTGGCTTTTGTAACACATAATGTGGGTTGAAGTCATCCAGACAGCTTGTGTAATGCTTGTGTAACACATGATGTGGGCCTAGGGGAAGGGGAACATTATTACTAAACACAATAATAGATCAAAATTAAAATTGAGCTGGGTTAGATCGGGTAGAGCTGGGCTAGTGTGGTTGACCCTCATAACCGGGTTAGACAGTCGGGCTCAAGGTGGACTAAGGTAGGCTCGAGCTGTCAGGGCCAAACTTACACCCCTAATTAGATCAGTTCTTTGGGCTGATATTTTGGATCAAGGTTCACCCTTTTGTTGCACTGAAAAAAAAAAAAAGAAAACTTTTGTATTAATTTTTTCTTTTCTTTGGAATTCTTTTATCCTCTAATAAAGCAGATCTTCCAAAAAAAAAATTATCGAATCTCTGTTTCTGACTGAGTCTAGAGCGCTGGAAATTGTCTGTCTAATGCATTACTAGGCTGTAAATATGTTCAGTATGTATCTTAGGATTTTATTTTTATTATTTTTTTAAAACAAATGATAGTTTAGCAGCAGAAAAACAAAAAAAGGTAAGTGGCTAGGTTTTCAAAGGCTAACCCACCTAAGTTGCACAAAACTCTCCCTTCCCCCTCCCGCCTCCTTTCCTTGCTTCTTTTATTTAAAGTGATAGTGTTTTCCATCCCAAATTTAATTTCACACCTTTTCCTCCATTAGGGTGAGTATCCATTTCCCATGGTTATCCCAAAGTACGAATCTTTTTCCCTGAGTCAAATGTAATTTAGTGCCAAAATGATCAGTCATTCTATTTCGTAATTGTAGTGCCCATTTCTCACCACTCCCTAATGGTACAATCTTATCATCATCTTCCCAACTAGCGTAGGAATTAGATAGATTCGATCACCTAAGGGTCAGTATCAAGGGAATGGCTTGATAGACCAATGGGGGTCATTTCTTTTGGCTTTATCCTTCGACATATGAACTCAATTTTGAGACCTCTTCACTTAGTTGAGTAGACATATGAACCTGAAAAGTTAGCTGCGCATGATCACCATGCGCCAAAAGCATCTAGTATCATGAGTTAATTACCAATCAATTTGACTTCTCCACATTATAGCTATTTCAAGAACATAGACTTCATAAAACTAGTTGATAATTCTTATAGATGGTTGATCATTTGGCTGATGTCATGAAATTCTATGTTAAAACGGAAAGTGAATAAAGGATTAGGGATCACCTCGATGTAGTTTTCCTCGCAACAGAATGGATCTGATTGCGGTACACGTCAATCCATATGAATAGCATCGAACGAAGGATTTCTGTTTCACCCTCCAAATCTAAGGATTTCAATAGAGATCCTTAGAGACACACACACTCTTAATGGGGGAGACAGAAGATAATAACGAAGGAGAGAGAGAGAGGGAGAGAGAGAGCTCTTGAGATTAGGTTAAAAATATTACTTTGTTTTGTGGCTAAACCTTCTTATTTGTAGAGACCTAGCCAGCTAAGGTTCCTATCCTAGTGGGCCTATGAATACCCAAGTGAGCGACCCATGAACGAACCAGGTCAAGCCCCAGTCCAACCCAATTTAATTAACATCTTCCACTCACCCACATAGGGCGAACATAATCAATTGTCCATTTAGAAATCTCTTCACCATAAGTGTCTCCTGGCGCGTGCAACCTAATGAGATGGAACAAATGTGGGAATGCTGTATGAAGCTTCCATCTGACCAACATATCACATCACTCACAAATAATCTAGGGTACGCTAAACAATCCAAATACACCAAATCTAGCACTCTTGATTCCTCATGATGAGTAGTGCTGACTTAAAACATGTAATGTGCTTATGAGTTATGATTTCGTCGAAATATAAATAGACAAGTAGCTTGGGTAATAAGTCACAAAACAAGGGTGCAATTTTGAATAGTTTTTCTTAAGAACACATGTCAATTCAACTATTACTAGTTGCTTTCCCAATTATGTCCAGCTGGGCCGCATCATTTCCATGATCCTAAAGAGCACGTCAATGTAGCGTCATTAGGCAGCCTCTTCATAACATAGTATCAAGTAGAGGGTATGCATTGGATCAACTTAATTTGATCCAAGTAGCTCTCATAGTGAAGAAGAAGGGATCCATTCAATCACTCTCATAAACGGTCGTAACAAACCACATACAGTATGAAATATATGCTATAGTGCAACTCTAACTAAGGTAGGCATACCACTCATAAAATAAAAAGAGCACCATACAATTCAAGGTTCAGTCACACTTTCAAGTGCCTAACATGAGTCAAACAACCCAGTCGCCTCTATGGCGCCTATCTGAATTCTCAAACTCAGATATAAATAGGCTACACTAGGACATGGGATCTCTATGTTTGACTGTGAAAATGTCTCATCTTAGTTCTAACTAAGGCACCACTTAGCTAAAAAGTTGTTTACTCATCTTGCTCACTATCTTTAAGGGCCAAGGTGAATTTAGCTCATCTTCCTTGTTGTTTTCAAGTGCCAAGGTGTTCACCCATGTGATTGGATCGATCCAAGCCTAGTGATATACTTACAAAGTAAAATGTGTATACATGCAAGTCACCCTAAAGAATTATATGTCTCATGGATAAATCAAATAGTGACAACAATAATGTCTAAAGAAAATGTGAAAACGCATGATACAAATCATCTACGTCTAAGTCTCAGATTCCTAACATGAATAAGGAAAATTTATCGAGCAATAGACTTAGTTAATCGATCAACCACCATACCACTTATGGAGATATGTTTTAAGACAACTTCTCCTTTGCGTAAGTATATCTCAAACATAGTGATATTTGATGTCTATGTGCTTGGTTTTTTCATGGAACTTAGGGTCTGTAGTGAATGCCAAAGCTATCGTACTATTACTGTGTATAAGCATCGTATCTCTTGAATGAGCGGTAACAAAAAGACACTATAGGAACCTCCTCAACCAAACGACCTCCTGAATGGTCACCAAGCACACGATGGACTAAGACTCCATTGTGGATAGGGCGATGGAGATCTGCTTCTTGCTACTATCGAGTCTGACTCATAGTGATAATTTATCAAAGAATGACTCTGGTTATCAAATGATTGAACAACCGGGGTCCATTTACTTATGATACTTAGTTGACATTCATAAAAAGTATCTAATGAATTATGAGTTCAATAGATCCTATTTAGCAGAAAGAC
>NW_024868331.1:21893-35844 GCF_013358625.1 Macadamia integrifolia | reverse complement strand
AAAAGCTTGCTAAAGGATGAAGTCCTACTTTGGCTTTTGACTAATGATCATACCATTCGGTTGCTTGATGTATGAAAATAAAAGTTTTGATTAAGGTACCCATTTTGAATATATAAAAATCCTGTTGAGAAGAAAGAAACAAGCATCTGTCTTGAGATGGGACTTTCTTTTGAAAAATAAGAGACCCCTGTTTTATGGTGTAATGTAAGTCTGTGGGTTCCTTGTACTTTTGATTTGGAGTTGAGACATTCTTTTTAATTTGGCATGAGATGATAAATGCATAATTTTAAATGAAGTGTGAAATGCGGTATAAAGAAGAATAAGAGTTGATTCCCTTGGAATAGACAGGGCATTACGCCTCAGGAAGCGTGGTGTCTTGATCTAAATTCCTAGGGAGGAAACCTCTGAAAGAACTCTAGCATCACTGTCTTTGTGGGCATATACAAAAAGCAAAGCTACATAGTAACTTGGGTGTCTTGTGTTTGCTCCACCATGTCATTCAGGCCAAAAGTAGTGGAGTAGAATAGAGTTTATTAAGTGAAAAAATGAGAAAAAAATGTGCAAATGTCATTAGTCCTAGGTAACATGTTTGGTCAAAAACACTCCAATGTCTTAGTCATTGGTTCCCTATTTCTTCACAAGTGGTTTTGCCTTAAGATAAGGATGTTTTGAAAGAGACGATGTGAGTTCCAAATTAAGAAATATGCTAGTGCCTGGAATTGATAAAGGGTAATAAAGTTCAAGTGTGGGGGTCCCTTGTAAGAGGAATTACCTTTGCTCTGGATCGGTATGGCCCCTTATCTTTAGCCAAGGTTGGGATTTGTTTATTCTGAATTTAGGTGTATATTTACTGCAAACACCCACGAGACAACTTGTCCACTAGGGGTGACCTAGGGGTTTAAAGGCTTGTTGCACATGTTAAGTGCAACTGTGATTCCTACGAAAGTGAATTAGGTTTTTTATTTTTATTATTTTTCTTTTTGTTTTGTTTGAGGACTAGCAAAGTCTAACTGTAGGGGAATTTTGATGAGCACATTTATGTGTGAAATCTAGTATAATAAAACATGCATTTTACGTATTTAGAATGAAGCTACCTTGGGTTTTACTCTCTTTTTGCAGGTTTTATATTTTCAATGCCTTAAGGACTATCGGGCACTATATCTCCAATTTTACACATAAAAATGTTCTATTTCTTTTCATGGTTGTGAAGAGAATGAAATTTTGAGCAAGATAGATGTGTTCAATTAGAAGTACACATTCGTTTGGTCACCCGTACAAGTGATTATTCTTTTTAGGCTAGAAAAAGAATGGCCTAAAAAGAATAATGGATCAGAATTGAATCGAGATATAGAACCAACACCTTTGTAGTTGTCCAAGAGGTACAAGGAATATTTCAAATGCCAACAAGGATCGATGGATCACATCCTAAGTGATTGAAGATTTTTTTTTGGTAACAACAACTACCTAGCATAGTTGGTGAGTTGTGGTGTGTAAAATACCTTGCTTATTAGGAGGTCTCAAGTTCGAACTTCTTAGCTGCCATTTTGTTGAGGTTTTGTTTAGAAGATTTTCTCTCTCCTAATCATCACTTAAAGGAGGTCAGCCAAGGTGGTTGTATACAAGTTTGAAGAAGAGAGAAAGAAAATAAAGAGAAAAATAGGAAAGAAGAAAAAAAAAAGACAAGGGTATGGATGGAATTTTTTATTAAAATAGAATATTGTCCAAATCCAAGCAAGAAAAATTGGCCAAAAGGGGTTTCTTGTGCATGAAGAGAGAGAAAAATAGAAAAAGGGAGAAAAAATAGGAAGAAAAAGGTAAGAAAAATCGTGGGACATCTCTCTCCATGCGTTTTCTCTCTTCTCTCTCCTCCACTTCATCAACAAGATAAAAAAAATCTTTATTTTTTTTAAGAAGCTAAAATCTTTAGCTTCTCTCCCCCATTCTCTATATAATAAATTTAATACAAGGGGAAGAGACATTTCATTCTTCTTCTAGGGTTTTTTCTTAGTTGCTCTATCTCTTTCTCTAGCTCTAGTTCTAGGTTTATGCTTTAAACACTTTTGTAAGTTCTTTTATTCAATTAATGCAAGCACTTTTATTTTTTATTCAATCTTTTATTTTTATTGTTTAAGCAATTGAAGTTGTGATATTTAAGTTCTAGTTCTAGGCTTAGTTCTAGGTGACAAGAATAAGTTGTGAAGCATGTCTCTCAAGTTCAATTTTTTCCTTCAGATTTATTTTCTCTAGTACTAGAAATTTCAGATGTGGTTTATTCTAGATCTGGTTTTTAGTACTGGTAGTATCTCAAATCGATCAAGTTTTCAGCTTAAGGGTTGAAGTTCAAGTAAGTAGACTCCTTCAGTAGTCTTCTCTCCCCCTTCTCATTCCCTTTTCTGACTACCCTTTCTTTATTAATTTAGAATTTTAATTTCAATCGTTACATTATTGCTATCCTTTTCCCTTAAAGTTCATGGCTAGTGTATGTGTTGGCTTTGCCACTCTTAGCCATAGAACCATCATTTTATTATTTTTATTTTAATTGTCTCCACTTCCCTAAAGCCAAATAGAGTAATCCTTGTAAGAGTGACTCTCTAATCAAGTAGGGAAGCTCATATTATGATGCATCCCTCGGACTAAGTAGAGAAACCTACTTGTGAGTCTCTCTCCAGCTTTATTCCCCTTCTCTTACTTTATTTTTATTTCAGCATTTTTTTCTTTTATTATTTTTTTTTAATTGCGTGGGTTGTTTATTTTCAGTTATTTATTTATTTAATTTTAATTGCGTGGCTTGCTTCTTTAAATTCTTAGATGACGAATGGTTAAGACGTTATTTTAGATACATATGTTTAGAACGGTAATTAGAATTAGATCACAACCATTAATCAGTTCACTTTCGCATTATTAAAAGAAGCAAAAAAAAAAAGTGGCTGCTCTCCCTATGTTCGACCTGTAGCTACACTGATCGGTACGCTTGCGGTTACATTTTAAAATCTCAAACACTGTTGCATAGATACTTTGGACATTTGATTCTTCTCCTCATCAGTCTTATTGCACTGGTCAAGGCTTAAAGCACATGCCTTGTCCATGGGAGTGTCAAAGGGTTTAGACTTGTCTATGTGGAATTGTTCAATGATCTTCTTTATGTAAGTCTTTTGAGACAAACTAAGATAATTCCTAGAGATATTCCTACTGATATTAATGCCTAACACAAAGTTGGCTTCACCCATGTCCTTCATCTCAAAATTTAGGACAGCCACTCTTTAGTGGCAATAATCATCTTCATGTCATTCCCAACCAATAAAATGTCGTCAACATATAAGGATAGAATAAGGAGACTTCCCTTGGATAGTTTCACATATATACAATGGTTCTCTTCAATCATTTGAAAACCAATAGAGGTAATGACATGATGAAATCTAAAGTACCATTGCCTAGATGATTGTTTAAGTTATATATAAAATGTTTGAGGCAGCAGACTTTAAGCTCTTGTCCTTTGACCTCAAAAAACATTAGATATTCCATAAAGATCTTCTCGTCCAACCAATAGAATGTCGTCAACATATAAGGATATAATAAAAAAACTTTCCTTGGATAGTTTTACTTACACACAATTTCTTTGGATAGTTTTACATACACACAGTGGTCCTCTTCAATCATTTCAAAACCAATAGAGGTAATGACATAATTAAATCTAAAGTACCACTGCCTAAATGATTATTTAAGCTATATATAAAATGTTGGAGACAACAGACTTTGCGCTCTTGTCCTTTGACCTCAAAATCTATTGGGTGATCCACAAAAATCTCCTCATCTAGTTCTCTATTGAGAAATACAGTTTTAACATCCATTTGAAAGAATTCTAAATTTAGTTTTACGATAGGGGAGAAAGTCTCATCACAGTCTACACCCTTCTTTTGGGTAAAACCCTTTGCAACAAGGCAAGTCTTATACTTGTCAATTGAATCTTCTGCCTTGCATTTGACCTTTAACACATTTGTTTCCAATGGTCTTACCCCTAGGAGGTATGTCAACCAACTCCCATACCTGATTCTTACTCATAGAACTTAGTTCATCCTCCATTATAAATTGCCACTTATCCTTAGTAAGTGAGGAGAGTGTCTCTTGTAAAGAAGCGAGCTCATCCTCATCCTTTGGAATACAAATGAGAGCTTCCCCTTCAATCTTAAAACAACAACAGATAATGTGCCCACGAGTGCTCCTACCTGTGAGGTAATTCTGATGATCATCTAGTGGAACACTCCCATTGGTCATTACACTCCCAATAGGCTGATGATCAGTCCCACTTTCTTTAGTGATTATAGGATGAGCTAATTCCCCACCCTCACCAATAGTAAGTGAGATTCTTTCCTCGTCCTCTATCTTAAAGAGGTTGAGATCACTACTAGCGTCACTAATGCTAAGAAAGTCTATCTCAATAAAGTCAACATCCTATGTCTCTATCTCGGTCATTCATTCATCAAGGTATCCATCATACATAACATAACCCTTCAAGCTGTCGGAATATCTTATGAAGATGTGTTTCTTAGTTCTAGTGCAAGCTTCTCAAACTTATAGGAGGTGATGTGTACATAATCTGTTGATCCACATAGTCGCATATGCCCTAAATTTGACTTGTGCCCTTCCATAAATCATAAGGGGTTGAAGGAACTGAATGTAAGCAGCAGTCAAAAGAGCATCTCCCATAAAGATATTGGGAGATTGGCTTGCACCATCATCAACCTAACCATATCTAAGAGTGTGCTATTCCTCTAATCTATTATACCATTTTCCTGTGGAGTATGAGGAATGGCCAACTACCTTCAAATCCCCTTCTCCTTGCATAATTTTTTAAACGGGTCAAATAGATACTCGCATCATCGGTCAGTGCATATAGTTTTTAAGTTCTTACTTGACTGATGCTCAACCTTTGTCATGAAGCATTTGTAGCAACCTAATGCTTCGTAGCTGTGAATGATCAGATCCACATAACCGTATTGTGAATAATCATCAATGAATGTGAAAAAATAAGAGGCACCATGGCTTGCCTTTACATTTATAAGTCCATAAATATCTAAGCAGACAAGTTTTAGAGGCTGGGTAGTCCGGACTGCCTTTTCAATGAGCCTTACCTGCTAGACAGGGCTCACACATTGGGAGGTTGACTTTAGCGAATGAGCCAAAAAGGTCTTCTCTAGTTAACCTAGTCATTCTGTCTCTCCCTATATGTCTCAGTCTAGCATGCCATGTAATAGATTATAAATTATCATATGTATTAACTACATAAGAAATAGATGAAGCAGAATCAATTACATCTAATTTAAAAAAATTGAACGATTAAGGATCCACATCCAACAATAGTACCACTCAAATAAAACTCTAAAGGTTAATCGTCAATAAGGAAAGATTATCTTAAAGGTAATAATATAAAAACTGAAAGTAGATTATGCTGAATATCCGATGAGTAAAACACATCGTGAAGAAGAAAGGTGTGCCTCGTATACATCTTGAGTTGATAAGTACCAACTCCTATAACTACCTCACTAGTATCGTTCCCCATGAACACATTTTCGGATCCATCTGGAACTCTGAGATAATCTATAAAACCTGTGATGAGCACAATAATGTGTGAAATCTTAGAGATATAAGTGTACATTTTGCCCCACTTTGGATAGTACTACTTTTATTTTTTTTTATTTTAATTTTTTTAGTTTCCAAGTTTATAAGAGAAAGTGCTTAAAGTGAATCAAGAACCAGTTCAAAGGTGGGACCCACTCATTGGTATCATATTCTCTCTCCTACAAAATCCTGAAGATTATTCTCTCTCTTTTCCACCTCACAAGATCTTGAAGATGCTATGTAGAGATTCCTTTCTGATTTAATCAAGATTGCAAGATATTGGTTAATATTACAAGGAAGGAATAGAATTTGTTAATTTTGGAAACGGACTCTCTCTTTCCTCACACAATAACTCAGAGAATAAGGATTTTTACCAAGATGTTATTTTATTTTATTTCTTTCTTTTCTTAAAGAAGACTTGTAGAAGGAAGGAGGCAAGACAAAAGCCCTATAAAAGCCCCTTCCTCCCCCCTCCTAATTATTATTCCCCTTAGTTTATTTTCTAGTTTATGCTTAGTTTTCTTCTCTCTCTCCCTCTCTCTCTCTTTAGTTTTAGTTCTTCTCTATTTTTGCTTTGATCACTTTTGTAATAGTTTTTTATGTCAATTAATGCAAACACTCTTTTATTCTTATTCAATCTTTTATGTTTATGATTTATGCAATTGAGTTGTAATTTTTAAAGTTATAGTTCTAGGCTTAGATCTAGGTGACAAGATCACAAGCCGTGGAGCATATTTTTTTTCAAGTTCAGTTTTTTTTGTTTAAAGATTTGTTTTCTCTAGTACTAGAAATTTTAGATTTCGTTTATTCCAGATTTGGTTTTTAGTACTGGTAGTATCTCAAATCATCCAAGCTTTCAAGTTCAAGGGTTGAAGTTTAAGTAAGTAGGCTCCTTCAATAGTCTTCTCTCCTCCATCTCATTCCCTCTTCTGACTACCCTTTCTTTCTTAATTTAGGATTTTAATTTCAGTCGTTACATTATTGCTATCCCTTTCCCCTAAGGTTCATGGCTAGTATATGCGTTGGCTTTGCCCCTCCTAGCCATAGAAACATCAATTTATTACTTTTATTTTAATTGTCTCCCTTTCCCTAAAGCCAAGTAGAGTAACCCTTGTAAGAGTGACTCTCTGGTCAAGTAGGGAAGCTCATATTATAATGCATCCCTCAAGCTAAGTTGAGAAACCTGCTTGTGAGTCTCTCTCTAGCTTTTTTCCCTTTCTTTTACTTTATTTTTATTTCAATATTTTTTTTCTTTATTTATTTATTTTTTTAAAATTACGTGGGTTGTTTATTTTCAGTTATTTATTTATTTAATTTTAATTACGTGTTTTGCGACTTTAAATTCTTAGATGAAGAATGGTTAGGACGTTAGATACATATGTTTAGGACGGTAATTAGAATTATATCACAACCATTAATCGGCTCACTTTGGCATTATTAACAGAAATAAAAAAATAAAGTGGTTGCTCTCCCTGTGTTCGACCCGTAGCTACATTGATCCGTACGCTTGCGGTTACATTTTAAATCTCAAACAAGTTTTTGACACCGCTGCGGGGGAGACAGTTCCAGGTTATTTTTTGCTTTCTTTTGGTAAATCGGAATGCTTTGTTTTGTTTTTCTTTTTCTTTTATTGAATTCCTAAGAAGAACAACTTGCAATAATAGTTGTATCGGTGGATGTCGCCATGCCTTACAGCATGATAAAGACAGGTTTCGCCCTATAGCAGTACCTCAGGAATTGACCTGAGCAACCCCGGATCCCTATAGTTGTGGGTATTTTTCTGTTGCATGAGTGTTAGGTGGGTACGTAATACTAAGAATCGGTAAGAAAGAAGAGATCCAACAAGTAGTGATCCTTTACGTTTGCTCTCTTTAAAACCCTTCAATATGGGAGACCAACAGCAGAACTCTTCACCTAAATCTCTGAAAGATAGGTTCTACCCTGGTAGAACAGCCCAACCTTCCTGTATAGTTCTACCACAAGCTCAAGGCAATAATTTTGAACTCAAATCTCAATACATCACTATGTTGCCCCACTTCCATGGGTTGACCTCTGAGGATGCATACCTATTTCTAAGGGAATTTGAAGAGGTATGTGTTCTAATTAAGATCCAACAGCTTTCTAATGATACTATTAAGCTTAGGTTTATCACTTTTGCATTGAAAGACCAAGCTAAGAAGTGGTTGTATGGGTTACCTATAAATTCCATAACATCATAGGAACAGTTCACAGTTGTCTTCCTTAAGAAGTTTTTCCCAACTCACAAGACCAATAAGCTTAGAAGTGATATCCTTCAGTTTAGGCAAAAGCCTAGTGAGTCATTTTTCAAACTTATGGACAGATTCAAGGATCTACTCCAAGAATGCCCTCACCATGGCCTAGACCTATGACATTTATGTCAAATAATTTATGAGGGTATTGATTACCCAACTAAACAAATGATAAAGTCTATGTGCCCTAAGGGATTCACATCCTTTACAGATGAAGGAAATGAATGGAAATTCTTACTTGACTTAGCTGACAAAACACGTGAGTGGGAATCAACCCAAGAGAGTGAAAGAACCTTAGGAGGAAAATAATATTTTTTGGATGGGATAGTAGCCAAGGAAGCCCATTTGGATAGCCTAATCAAGAGAATTGAGGCTATTGTTCCTAGAAAGCCATCATCAGTCAATTTGGTTAAGATTTGTGCTTGGTGCCAGTCCCCTCAACATCTCCTAGAAGAATGCCCCAACACCTCTGGGGGCACTTCTAATGATAGTGTTAATGCCTTATACCAGAGTAATCCATATAGTAATACCTACAATCCAGGATGGAGAAATCACCCAAATTTCTCTTGGAATCAGGGTAACCAAGCAGGGCCTTCCAATTTTCATAATCAAGGTCAACTTGGACTCCAAAGGCCTCCCTTTGCACAACAATCTTTTTCTCAAAATACTTTTCCTAGGTCAAATGTAGGACCTCAGGCTAGTTTTCTTAGGGCCCCTCTCCTATCATCCTATCAGCAACCCCCTGGGTTTACCAACACTGGAGAGGCAAGTAGAATAAGTGACGTAGAAAAAAATATGGCCCTCCTCTTAACAATCCATCAAAATCTTACGAGAGAACTCACTCAAATTGTCTCAATTATGCGTGAGAGGGAGAAAGGAATTTTACCCAGTCAACCAGAGCCTAACCCTAGGCATCATCAGCCTGTTGGTTCACAAACATCAACTAATGCACCATTGAATATAGTATAAGGTCAGACCCAACAATGGCCCTCTAACCAATGTAATGTTGTTTATGCCCTTAGGATTGGTAGAGAGTACCAACAGAGCGTTCCTAAATCTTCCTCATATATTACTCATGTTAACTCTCATTCAGTTGAGGACACAAGTGTGCCTCTTGTTTCAGGTTCGTCTGATGAACCTCAAGATTTTTCTGAAACTAAAGATGATTTGGTTGAGGAAATAAAAAATGATTCTTCTGAACAGGGGAAAATCCCTAACAGTCCTTATATTCATCCTGTCCCATTTCCTAATCGCTTGGTAAACAAAAGGAAGACTGCTTCCATGGACAAAATTTTAGAAGTCTTCAAAAAGGTAGAAGTGAACATCCCCCTTTTGGATGCCATATCCCAGATCCCCACCTATGCAAAGGTACTAAAAGATTTTTGTACTCACAAACGTATCACTAGTGTGCCCAAAAAGGCGTTCTTAGCAGTTAACATTAGTTCCATAATTACTCAGCCTATAGCAACCAAGTATAAGGATCTAGGAAGCCTTACCATATCTTGTGTTATAGGCAACACCTACATTGAGCATGCCTTACTTGACCTTGGCGCAAGTGTGAATCTTTTACCTTACCATGTGTACAAGCAACTTGGATTGGAAGAATTGAAAGCCACTGAAACTACTCTTCAGTTGGCAGATAGGTCTGTTAAAATTCCTAGAGGGATGATTGAGGATGTCTTACTAAAGGTGGGGGAATTTATTTTCCCTGTTGATTTCATTGTGTTAGATACCAAGCCCTTCTCAACCAAGGATGAGATCCCAATAATCCTAGGAAGACCATTCTTGGCTACCAGTAATGCATTAATCAACTGTCGGAATGGTTTCCTAAGATTATCTTTTGGTAATGAAACTGTTGAATTTAACATGTTTAGGATAGGCAAACAACCACATATGGAAGAAGAGATTAATATGATTGAGGATTTTCTAGATTTTTTTGATGATTTAATTACCAACTTTGATATTAATTTTGATTCAGAATTCCAAGAGTGTATGGATGAGTTGGATGATGATAGTAAAAATTTATTTTCTGAAGTTTTGAGTCTTCACACACCTGTGGAGCCCTTAGGACCCCTTTCCAATTCCATTCCCAAACCTTCCATAGTTGAGCCCCCTAAGCTAGATCTTAAGGAGTTGCCATCTAATTTGAGGTATGCTATCCTAGGGCCTGACCAGACTCTTCATGTAATAATTTCTTCAAATTTGACTTCTAACCAGGAAGAGGAGTTACTTAAAGTGTTAAAAGATAATAAGGAGGCCCTACGTTAGACCATAGCTGATATCAATGGTATAAGCCCTTCTATTATGTAACATCATATACATCTTATGGAGGATTCCAAACCATCCATAGAACCCCAAAGAAGAGCTAACCCAGTGATGATGGAAGCTATTAAGAAAGAGATCCTAAAGTGCTTGGATCATGGAATAATTTATCCTATTTTTGATAGCCAATGGGTAAGCCCAATTCACATAGTGCCTAAGAAGTCTGGTGTGACTGTAGTTCCCAATGCCAATAATGAACTAATTCCAACCTGTGTCCAATCTGGGTGGAGAGTGTGGATAGACTATAGGAAACTTAATGTGGCAACCTGAAAGGACCACTTCCTATTGCCATTCATTGACCAAATGTTAGAGAAGTTAGTTGCATATGAATATTATTGTTTTCTTGATGGATATTCTGGCTATAACCAGATCCCAATTGCTTTAGAGGACCAACATAAGACCACTTTTACATGCCCATATGGAACATTTGCTTACAGGCATATGCCTTTTGGGCCTTGTAATGCCCCTGCTACATTCCAACGATGCACGATGAGCATATTTTTTTACATGGTCAAAAACTTCTTAGAAGTATTTATGGATGACTTTTCAATTCATGGGAATTCCTATTCTGAATGTCTTCATCATCTTTCTCTAGTTTTGAAAAGGTGTATATTTAAGAATTTGATTTTGAATTGGGAGAAATTTCATTTCATGGTTAAATCTAGTATTGTTTTAGGCCATGTAATATCCAAGGAGGGAATTAAGGTAAATAGAGCCAAAGTGGATTTAATTGATAATTTACCACCTTCTCAATCTGTTAAGGACGTCCGATATTTTCTAGGGCATGCGGGCTTCTACAGAAGGTTTATTAAGAACTTTCATCAGTTAGCCTGACCTCTCACTTCATTACTTGCAAAAGATCAAACTTTTGAGTTTTCTAAAGAGTGCCTAGAATCCTTCAAACAACTTAAGAAGGAGTTGACCAATGCACCCATTGTTCGACCACCTATTTGGACTGAACCTTTTGAACTGATGTGTGATGCTTCAGATTTTGCCATAGGAGCGATTTTGGATCAAAGGATTAATAAGTTGCCCACTGTCATTTATTATGCTAGTAGGACCTTAAATAATGCACAACTCAATTATACAACCACTGAAAAAGAATTTTTAGCGGTTGTGTTTGCATTAGAAAAGTTTTGGTCTTACTTAGTTGGTTCATATGTGGTGGTGTATACTGATCATTCTACTCTCAGATATTTAGTTCAGAAGAAGGATGCCAAAGCCCGTCTCATTAGGTGGGTTTTCCTTTTGTAAGAGTTTGATTTAGAAATTAAGGATAAAAAAGGAGTTGAAAACCAGTTGCAGACCATTTATCCCCGCTTCCCAATTCCTTGACTGACGATTCTCCAGTCAACGAGAATTTTTCAAATGAACAATTATTTATAGTGTCCAGTGAACCATGGTTTGCTGACATTGTCCACTGCTTAGTTTCAAGTGTGACTCCGGATCACTAGTCCACCCAAGATAAGTATAGGTTTCATTCCCAAGTTAAGCACTTTTTCTGGGATGATCCTTATTTGTTTAAGATATGTCCGGATCAGATTATCCGATGATGTATTCCTGATTATGAGTAACATTCTATTCTTTCTTTTTTCCATGATTATGTATGTGGTGGACACTTTGGACCTAAGAATACTGCCACAAAGGTTCTCCAATACTCATTTTATTGACCCACTTTTTTTAGAGATACTTTTGATTTTTACAAGGCTTGTCCCACTTGCCAGTCTTTTGGCCGTATCAATAAGAGGAACATGATGCCCTCAACCCTATTTTGGTAGTTGAGATCTTTGATGTATGGGGCATCGATTTTATGGGACCATTCCCTAATTCTTTTACGAATTTGTACATACTTCTAACTGTTGATTACGTTTTTAAATGGATAGAGGCCATACCTTGTAAATCTAATGACCACAAAGTGGTGGTCCAGTTTCTCAAAGAGAATATTTTTTCCCGCTTTGGTGCACCACGTGCAATAATTAGTGATAGGGGTACTCATTTTTGTAATCGGCCTTTTGAGGCCCTAATGAAAAAGTATGTGATTACCCATAAGTTATCTACCCCTTATCACCCCCAAACTAGTGGCCAAGTGGAGGTGTCTAATAGGCAGATCAAACAAATCTTGGAGAAAACTGTTAATCCCAACCGTAAGGATTGGTCCCTTAGGCTCATTGATGCCTTGTGGGCCCATCGGACTGCATTCAAGGCCGATCTTGGTCAGTCTCCCTACCGTTTGGTGTATGGGAAAGCTTGTCACTTACCAGTTGAGTTGGAGCATAAGGCCTTTTGGGCCATCAAGAAGCTCAACTTTGATTTGTATGATGTGGGAATTCATCGTAGGCTCCAACTATCTGAGTTGGAGGAACTTAGGAATGAATGCTATGAAAGTTTTAGGATTTACAAGGAAAAGACCAAAGCTTTCCATGATAAACACATTCTGCCTAAATCTTTTACAATTGGTGATAAGGTCTTATTATACAACTCTCGATTGCATCTTTTTCCTGGTAAGCTTAGATCCCGATGGGATGGACCATTTATTGTCCATATTGTATATCTCCATGGGGCTGTGGAGATTTTGAATCTAGGAACATGGGTAATTTCAAAGGTTAATGGTCAGTGTTTGAAGCCATTTCTCGAGTTTCCTAATACTGGTAGTGAAGAGGTTATGGATCTCCATGAACCTCTTTACACTGATGTCTAACTTTTAATCAGATATGACCCCCTTGCATTGTCTTCGTTTTTAATTCTTTCCATGCATTGAGGACATTACATGACTTAAGTATGGGGGAGGGAAACCAGTTTCTGCTTTTTTCACTTTGTTTTATTTGTTTTTCTTTTTATTTTTTATTTTTTTGCTTGCTAAAGGATGAAGTCCTACTTTGGCTTTTCGCTAATGATCATACCATTCGGTTGCTTGATGTATAAAAATAAAATTTTTAAGTAAGGTACTCATTTTGAACATATAAAAACCCTGTTGAGAAGAAAGAAACAAGCTTGTGTCTTGAGATGGGACTTTCTTTTGAAAAATAAGAGACCCCTGTTTTATGGTATTGGACCATATGTAAGTCTGTGGGTTCCTTGTACTTTTGATTTGGAGTTGAGACCTTCTTTTTAATTTGGCATGGGTTGACAAATGCACAATTTTAAATGAAATGTGAAGTGTGGTATAAAGAAGAATAAGAGTTGATTCCCTTGGAACTAGACAGGGCATTGCGCCTCAGGAAGCGTGGTGTCTTGATCGAAATTCCTTGGGAGAAAACTTCTGAAGGAACTCTAGCATCACTGTCTTTGTGGGTATATGCAAAAAAGCGAAGCTACATAGTAACTTGGGTGTCTGGTGTTTGCTCCACCATATCATTCAGGCCAAAAGTAGTGGAGTAGAATAGAGTTTAAGAAAAAAAAAAAAAGAAAAAAAATGTGCAAATGTCATTAATGCTTAAGAATATGTTTTGGTCAGAAACACTCCAACGCCTTAGTCATTGGTTCCCTATTTCTTCACAAGTGGTTTTACCTTAAGATAAGGATGTTTTGGAAGAGACGAGGTGAGTTCCAGATTAAGAAATATGCTAGTGCCTGGAATTGATCAAGGGTAATAAAAGTTCAAGTGTGGGGGTCCCTTGTAAGAAAAATTATCTTTGCTTTGGATCGGTATGAGCCTTACCTTTAGCCAAGGTTGGGATTTATTTATTATGAATTTTGAGTGTATATTCACTGCAAACACCCACGAGACACAACTCGTCCACTAG
>NW_024868331.1:0-21600 GCF_013358625.1 Macadamia integrifolia | reverse complement strand
TAGTTTTTTTATGTTAATTAATGCAAGCACTCTTTTATTCTTATTCAGCCTTTTATGTTTATGATTTATGCAATTGAGTTGTAATTTTTAAAGTTATAGTTCTAGGCTTAGATCAGTTCTAGGCTTAGATCTAAGTGACAAGATCACAAGCCATGGAGTATCTTTTTTTTCAAGTTCAGTTTTTTTTGTTTAAAGATTTGTTTTCTCTAGTACTAGAAATTTTAGATTTGGTTTATTCCAGATCTGATTTTTAGTACTGGTAGTATCTCAAATCACCCAAGCTTTCAAGTTCAAGGGTTAAAGTTCAAGCAAGTAGGCTCCTTCAATAGTCTTCTCTCCCCCCTTTCATTCCCTCTTCTGACTACCCTTTCTTTCTTAATTTAGGATTTTAATTTCAGTCGTTACATTATTGCTATGTTTTTTCCCCAAGGTTCATGGCTAGTGTATGTGTTGGCTTTACCCCTCTTAGCCATATAACCATCAATTTATTGCTTTTATTTTAAATGTCTCCCTTTCCCTAAAGCCAAGTAGAGTAACCCTTGTAAGAGTGACTCTCTGGTCAAGTAGGGAAGCTCATATTATGATGCATCCATCGGGCTAAGTAGAGAAATCTGCTTGTGATCTCTCTCTAGCTTTTCCCCCTTTCTTTTACTTTATTTTTATTTCAGAATTTTTTCTTTATTATTTATTTTTTTTTTTAAATTACGTTGGTTGTTTATTTTTATTTATTTATTTATTTATTTTTAATTGCGTGGTTTGCATCTTTAAATTCTTTGATGACGAATGGTTAGGACGTTATTTTAGATACATATGTTTAGGACGGTAATTAGAATTAGATCACAACCATTAATCGGTTCACTTTCGCATTATTAAAAGAAATAAAAAAATAAAGTGACTGTTGTCCCTGTGTTCGACCCGTAGCTACACTGATCCGTACGCTTGCGGTTACATTTTAAATCTCAAACAACCCGCTCGATCTCACACTATATATTTTATTGGTCTTGTATTCACAATCCAATCAGACTGAAACCAAAACATGGGTACAAACATATATACAGATAGATGGGATAGAAATGGTACCTTCTTCCACTCTGTGCAATCATGAGTGAAATGCTCAATATTTTGAAAATTGTAGCATTTGACCATGGATAAATCCTTTTTTCCACCACAGTTACATTTTTTTTGCTCTTGGCGGGCTTGCCTTCTTTTGACCCTGGTTCTGAGCTCTATCTTGATTTCTCAGATTGTCTTATCGTTTATGCTTAGTCTTACGCTTGCCTCCCTCGACGACTAGGGTAGTAACACGGTTCGCCTCTTGGCAGTCCACCAACGTCAGCAAAATTTTTAATGCTATCATTGTGTGTGAGAATGGATGCTCTAAGAATCAGGTAGTGTCCTAATAACAGTTTGAACCTGTTGCTCATCAATAAGGGTAGTCCCAAAATCTTTCAGCTTCCAAGTCATGTCTTTGACCACCCTAAGGAGTTCAGGCATAGTGTGCTTAGGGTCCATCTTATATATCTCAAACTTCAAGTTCATGGCCCTTAACCTTGTAATAGATGCACCTCCTAAGTCAATTTTCAACTTGTCCTACGTGGATTTAGCTGTGTTGTATTTCTCATAATCACTAATCAGATCATCGTGCATAGTATTTAACATCATAAATTGTGTACTACAATTTTTTTTCACCCACTAATTATAGGCTTCCATTTCACGACGGTGCTGAGCGGTAGTACCCTGAGGAGGTTTGTCCATAACTATGGTCAAATACTCAAGGTAATTTTTCTCATTGAGCAAATATTGAATCTTTTGATGCCACATGTCATAGTTGGGTCCAATCGATTTATCACCCTTGGTGAGGTCCGCAACAACATAATTAGTGGTCATATCACTACACATAATAATGTACAAGGTAAACATTAGGTATACATTAAGAATTTATTCTAGAAACCCTAATTAAAATTAGCGGTTTCTTACTACACACAGTGAGACAAAAAATTTTGCTAAGTTCATAATAAAATCTTACATGTGTTAGGGCATGTAATTTCAATCAATTTCGAACAAATATAAGGAGAATTATGTATCTCCAAATCCAAAAAATTACACCATACAAATGGGTGCACATGGGTCCACATAGGAATCTGATCGGTACTTAAAGTGGCATGTCATAGTAGTATAAGTGTATAATATGCAGTGTGAGACGCTTTCCCTTTACAAGACTTCCATAAAAAAAAAAAATTCCTTTGTCAAAAAATAATTACATCCTTTAAAAGTCCTACTACATCAATCTACTGAGTATGGAGCACTGAACTTTACATCATGCATGAAGACTACCTTTAACGCATATATATTTTTTTGCTTAAGGTTAGCAAGAATTTATTAGAAAATAAAGAACGAATTACAGAACATACAATCCAAAGAAGCAAAAACAACTCAATTCCTACTCCACCTTCGGCATTGCCATCAGCAAAGAAGGAATCAAGCCAAACAAACATCAACTAAAAAGATTCAAAATTCAAGAAAATCTGAACCTTGGCTTCCCAACATCATCCCATTCTATGTCGTTAACGCTGAATCTTGGAGGAGCACTCCACTCCGTAGATGTTCTAGTTGTTGCAGCATGCTTTGCTAGATCATCTGCAACCATGTTAACTTCCCGAAGGCAATGATGAATATGCCAATTGATCATATTCAGGAAATCAATGTAGAAGAGCCACATCTATTTGAAAATCCATGGGATCTTTTTCTCCATAACACAAAAGACCACAACTTGAGAATCACATTCCAAATCAATCCACTTTAGATCTAAAAGCTTGGCAATATGGATTGCTTTGAAGAACGCTGCAAATTTTGCACTAAAATTTGATGTGACATCTTAGAAGAACCCAGATGATTCCTCACGATCCCTCCAACTCCTGTAAGACTTGGATTGCGTAATGAACATCCATCTATGTTGATTTTATAACAACCCACTGGTGGAGGAACCCGAAATTTTTCTTTAATCACTTTAGGGCTAGGAGTGGCCCTCACCAATTGAAGCAGTGCAGACAACTGTAAATCCTTCATAGTCTTAATATTCACAGGGGATAGAGAAGATACATCCTTTAAATCATTAATCACAGCTTTAACCACCATAGACGATGATCTATTGCAGTTGTCATATGTTTAACGGTTCCTTTCCAACCAAATCTGGTAAAGACCATAAATAATTGTAACAGACCAGATTTTCTTACAAGTAGAAGTTCAACTCTTTATTTTTCACCAAGAAAACAATTCTTGAATAAAGGGAAAGCCTTGCCAACTTATATCAAAAACTTGAAGATGGAAATTGATAAAGATATGATTCATGGATTCAGTCTCTGCTTTGCGTAATGAGCATCTAAAAACCAATGGGATAGAACATGCCATGACCTTCTCATCAGTGGGAAGTCTTCCATGAGCCACCCGCCATCCAAAAATAGAATCTCTAGGCAACAAGCCTTCAGCCAAACCATCTTGGACCATGGAACTTTTATAGATCTAGAATGCAAACTCTCCCAAGCAGAGTAGACAAAGAATTTACCAAACTGTGTCAGAGACTAGATACGTCTGTCTGATTGTAATACCGAGGGGAAATTCTGAACCTAATTACGAACGCTCTGCAAATTAGGGGAATGTAGAAACACACCTACTTAAAATAAATACCAATTATGGTCTCCAACTCAAAATGAGAATGAACAACCATAGGCCAATGGATGGAGATTGATCATGCATTCCAACAAGTGGAGCAAGTCAAAAGTCATAACCATCATGGGAGGGTATGATGATTTGTCAATCCACACACAGACACATGCACACACACACACACACACACACACACACACATATATATATATATATATGCTAAAACACATTAAACCAATAATATCATGTAAAATAAACCAAATAAAATAGCCAATTAAGACATGCCCATAATCAAGCCCCATTACTTAAAAGTATATCAGCAAATAGGGGCATAACAGTAATTTATGACCATCAAATCTTAACCGAACCTAGTCTAACCGAACTGTACTAACTCGGTCAGATTTGGGTTGTCCATCTTGGACTAATCTGTATTTGGCTTACACAATAGTAAAAACAACTTCTTACTTCTCACAATTTAAAAAAAAAAAGTTTCATTACCACAATCACAATGGCACTTCAAAGAATAGCATCGTACACAAAAAAAAGACGTGCCTTTGACTTTCAAGAAGCCATACAAAATTCTTTTAAATACTTTAATACGGATCCTAATTTATCTGATCCATTCAGATTCAGTCTGATCTCTATCAGTATTGATCAAGAGTTCAAGATCGATGCCAATACCGATCATGAGCTTTAGAATAAGACTCCTTAAAAAATACTTTTTTAAGAAGTCTAAAGTTAAAATCGATTGAAAAGATATTATGATACTTTATCTTTTTCTTGTATATATTAAAGACATATTCTTTAATAAATAAATAAATTAATCATTACTTTATCTTTATCTTTTTTAATATACAAACTGTTTAATAAATTTCTTTATCAATACTAGCTTTCGAAAAAAGTTTACTCTTTAACGTGTGTTTGACCTTTTCTAATTAATTATATAACATGAAGCCAAATCAGATGAGGCTTCCTCATCCATAAGCTTAACGTATAACCTAAACCTAACGATTACACAACCTCAGGTGGCGACCTTGAGTTTTATCACCAGTATGGCCAAAGGTAGCAGACTGTCCCACCTAAGCGACCACTCTACCAATATCCTAGCGGCTGGAAAAAACTCAATGAAAATCCCTTTCTGGAAAAACGAAAACAACAGATTTGCATCCAATAAGGGGCATAACGCTCTTTGGGCTGTGCACGAGCCATCATCGTAGGCCGCAAAAGGTTTAGGGTACCATGGGAAACAAAAGTCCAAGCGTGGTTGGCCATAATTAAAGATGAAGCTTCGAAAAAAAAATAGTACAATAGATCCATGATCATATGATGCACAATCATGAGTAATCAAACTTGGCTCTAATACCAATGATAAAATGGAAACGAATAAAGAATCGGGTATTATCTCGATGTCGCTTTCTTTGCAGCGGAATGGCTTTGGTTGCGGTGCACGTCAATCCGCATGAATAACGATGAACGAAGGATTACTACAATCTCGCAACATAACGTTTCACCCTCCAAATCCAAGGATTGCAATGGAAATCATTGTAGATACACACTCTTAATGTGTGTGTGTGTGTGTGTGTGAGAGAGAGAGAGAGAGAGAGAGAGAGAGAGATCAGGTAAAAAAACTTACATTGTTTTGTGGCCAAATCATCTTATTTATAGAGATCTAGCCAACTAGATTCCATTGATGGATAAATTCAAGTGGTGGCCTTCATCTCTAATGGTGCTCTTGGAAATGTGGATGCAAGACTTTATTTGGACAGGGGTTGTGGATTCTACAAAGAAAATCATTGTCAAATGGGATACATTGTGTAGGCCAAAGGAAGAAGGCGAGTTAGGAATCAGAAGATCTCCGGATGTGAATATGACATTTCTAAGAAAATTGCTTGGCAGGTTAAACATGAAAATTCTGCTATGAGGAGATTTTTTAGATGAAGATTTCTGTCTCAAACTGGAGAGCTAAGAAGATCCTACAAGTCCTCCTCTGTTTGGCCTGAAATTAAAAAAAAAAAAAAAAAAAATGTGGAGTTTTGTTTCATCCAAGGAGAGGTGGATTGTTGGTGATTGGGGGAAAAATCTGTTTTGAAAGGATAGATGGGTGGATGGAAGGTCTATTGAGGAGAGGTTGGAAGTGGATCCTTCCCTCATTCCCAGGGGAAGATACGTTAAGCATTTTATCAAAAGTTCAAGTTGGTCTTCGCCTTTGGTAGTTTCTAATGATATGAAAAATATTTTTAGAAAGGTCAAAGAAGTTAGCATTCCATAATTCCAGGTTGAAGATAAGTGTTGTTAGAGCCCTTCGTGGATGGGTAATTTCACAATAAAATCAGCATGGGAGAAAATTAGGAAAAAGAACCCAAAGGTCCCATGGTTTCACATTATATGGCGGAGTGGTCTTCTTCCTCGCCAAGCTCATTAGTTGATGCATGGAAGTATATCCAAAGATGAGAATGTTAGCACAAGGGGCATATATCTTGCCTTGCGGTGTGAACTATGTGTTGGAGTGACCGAGTCCACTTAGTTTTAGAAAGCAGGTATTCTATGGCGATTTGGGTATCATTTACATCCAATTTTAATATTGGATGCATTCAGCATAACTCTATTCAAGACTTGTTTCATGGTGGAAGTCGAAGGTAAAATTGTGCTTGTAAATCAAGCTTGGCTCCCAAGTTTTGTTCTTGTTCCTTATTTTCTGTGGATGTAGAGAAATGTAAGGAAATACCAAGGAGTAAGGATGAGGGCAGATGTGATACCCTACTTTTAAAACCTGGTTTAATTACACGGTTGACCCGGTTTAACCATGCAGGACCCAAACCAGAGAGGATTAAGGCGGGTTCCTTATGGACCATGAAGGCAAGGGTGACTTTGAACACAGGTTGGCCAGACAAATCCGAGTTAGTGCCAGAGGAGACGGGTGTACCCAAACCGTGTACATGCACGTATCATAAGGTCATGTACGGGTAATACTGGTACGTAGCCATATCCTAAAGTGTATACATATTATATATTTTGTACCGAGAGTGAAATACATGCCGAGAGTCGAATTCCATCGAAATCTCAATTGGTTGGCTAAGTTTTAACCAACAGGTGGGTGGTCACAGGTGGACGAACCCGCCCACCTGAGTGACCCACCCATGTGGTTACTAGATATTCTCTAGGTATAAATAGTACTCATTGTGTTTCTTCTTTTCTCATTTAATGCATTAAAGAGTTGGTGAGAAGAGTAAAGAGGAGAGAGAAAAGAAATGAAGAAAAGAGAACGAAGAAGAAGAAAGATAAAGAAAGAGGAGGAAGAAATGATTTTAAGCGACGTCGAGTTTTGATCTTCTCATTCCGACACCGAAAAAGTGATCCCCAACACAAGATCTACGATTTGAGGTGAGCGATAGCTATACTTCTTAAATTTTCACCAAACCCCAAGTGAAACCCTTGATTTGGGTAGAGTTCCTTGAGATGATGAATCTAAGGTTTAATAGATGTTCTATGTGTTGATTTTGAAGGTTTAAAGAAGTGTTTAGAAGATTTGAGAAGCATTGGTGATTTCTTGGGTTAAGAGGTGATTTTGAGGTTTTGGAAGAGTTCTTGAGCAAAGAAGGTAAGATGGCTTTTCAATCCTTAAATTTAACTTCGATCTAGGTTAGAATCATCTTATAAGACCTTAGATGTGTGAAAAATGTGATTAGAACTGCCCCATTTGGTTTCCCCAAGGTTGATGAACGTTTCAAGGAAGAAAGCAAATTTTTACCCCCAGAGGTGGGCAAAGACCGGCGGGCGAAGTCACCCACCTGAGGGCGCCCACCTGAGGGGGCAGTCCCTCGGTCCCCACAGGCGGGTAGGGACCGACGGGTGAAGCTGCCCGCCTGAGGGGGCCCACCGATTCAACCGACGGGCTATCCAGCCCACCTGTGAAGACCGGTGGACGATGACAGGTGGGCTGTCTGGCCCACCTGTTGGCCCCCTAGTCAGATTTTTGAGCCCGAATGGGCCCAAAACGGACAGGCAACGTTCTTTTATGATTTTAAACATGATTTAAACATCAAACATCGTTAGTTTTGACCCCAAAGTGGTGAAATGCTAACCCCATTCGCTTATGATAGGTTCCACTAGAATTTACGTTTCTCACGCCGGATCTCACCTTATACCGAACGTGAGCTTTTGTACCCAACAGCTAAGTAGGGAGAGGACATTTAACCTTATTTTAAGGCTTGTTTTGCACCATTTAATTATATATATACTAGACATGTCATCATGCAAATTATGTGTAGATTAGTCATCCTTATATGCCATTCGTGTGCATTTGCTTGTGCATTCTAAATTAATGATTTATGATATGTGTTTTGTGCCTTACATTCTCAATGTTAAATGATTGATGTGCTTATGTGATGAGTGATTGGACTACGATGCATGATGCATTATTAGACTAGACACCGCAGTCGACTTAGAAATGAGTGCATTGGTGGCCTATGGTATGGGATGCGGTGGTACTATGCAATCGTACTTTATCATATAGGAGCATACGGTTTAGGATTATCATTTCCCTGTTCTACAACCATTCCCAGCAGGGGTTGAGGTGTTGGGTAATCATTTGGGGGGAAGCAGTGGTCGCGGTTGTCAGGTCACTATGGCGGTTAGACATATACCCGACTAGTCATTACGACAGTCGGCAACCTCAGTGGTATATTCAAGAGGGCCAATCATACTGCTTTTAAATTGCTGAGGTCAGCACCTTTACTTTTCTGTCATTTAATTTTATGTTGAGAGTCGGTAGTCGGTATGCTTTACTTTTTCGAGTACTTACGGTGGGCCTTCTCTGACAATCCTATGGGCATATCGCGGGATGGAGTTTGCGGCTCGTACCCGGGGCATACGCGCACTGTGATTGTAAGTAGCACATAACCAAAGACTTAGTAATGTTGCTTAGGTGGATATGATTTAAAATGAATTGCATAACATATAGTGCATATGGATGTGATTGTTGTATGGTCTTTCTTTTCACTTACTGAGCTAGTGAACTCATCCCACCTGCGCACCTCTTTTAGATGATTTTATAGGTCACTCTTCTGAAGATCAGGAGTCTGACCCCACTGTCGAGTTTTCCGTTGAGGATTGGTGGTTCCCCGAGGAGTATGAGCACGGTGCTGATTGCATGTGCGAGGGCTATTCTGCGGGACCGCAGTAATGACACCGTACAAGATTTTGCTTTTTGATTTTTTTGATGACCCCCCTTTTTGTGTACTTGATACGTAAATTGTTATTCTTTTTGTGTAAATATCATACCTGCGGGCCCATATGTACTTAGCTATATACTACAATTTGGATATCAAGTATATTGGGGATAATTACAGGTAATTTAAGTCTTCCACTGAACTTTTAAACACTTATCTTATATGTGGGTATGCTGTGGTGGGGTACTGTATCAGATGATCCTAGCAGGTTTAGGTTAACTGGAGTTAACCTGGTCACCAGTCCGGTACTATGTGAACGGGGTGTGACAACGGTGGTATCAGAGCGTGATGTTCTATCCACTCACAGCATACCATTTAGACCCCATAAAAATCTATAATAGGAAATGGGGTCGGGTAAATGTAAAAACTTTAAAGAATTAAAAAAAATGGTTATATTTAATTATTGTATTTCATGACATATATTAGAGAAAGCTTGTTTGGAATAAATAAAAGATTAGTTATTTGATTTCATAACCCATCGAGTTCGGATTTAACAAAATTTTAGCAGCATAACAACGCTAAAACAAGATTTCTTAAATTTTTTGAACATAAGCACCTGATTGACAACATATATATAAGAATAAGCATAATCGATAAAGGCTAACTACCGTTGTTACAATAAAATTTCAATAAGTTTATCAAGCATACAAAACTAGCTAAAAGTCACTAACAACATCATAACACCATACCAGTAAGTCCAATTACAATGAAAAGTACAAAAAAAAAATATAGTCCACCATAAACACATAAACAACATAGAGACAAGTAAAAAGCTAATTAGGATAGGCAAGCTAAGTCCTCAGAGACCCTCGTCATCGTCTAGCTCTACTACTCTATCCCTCCTAGGCCTCGATCTAACATTGAGCCGACGGTCATAGTAATCAAACCTTGAATTCACTAGTTGCACATCTCTCTGGAGTTGGGTAAAATTCGCTGAAATGGCATTGGCCGTTGTGTCTAAATCCTCACTCAATCTTAGGAAGGAATTCTCTAATGTAGCCTGTCTTTCCAAGATATTTCTCTCTCTGGTAGCACTCTCATCTATTCTCCTCAAAAGCTGATCTTGCCCATCTTTTAAGGCCCTCATGGTGGTCATCATGCTCTCAAAGTCAAATGCACCACTCTCAGGTGGTGGGGCTCTATACTGTGGGTCTACAGCCCTAGTAAAGTCAGGATCAACATCTCTCGAATCAAGAGGCTCCTCCTCGAGGATATCCTCATCCAAAAAATCCTCCTCTTCGAATTGAGGAACATAATCCTCATCCTCCTCACTATTTTCCTCCTCCTCCATGTGGACATCCTCCCTGTGGACATTCCCCCTGTCCCTGCCTCCTTGAGCTCTTACCCTCTGAGGCACATCCATAAGAGCTTGGAGACCCATCCTACGTAGGTTTCCCTGTTAAATTTGTCCGCTGGGGTCTTCTCCTCCTGACCACTCAAATCCACCCTAAGGAACTAAAAAACCCTGGTGAGGGTCCTACCAAATGGGAAACCTCCATCCTCAGGATGTGTGGCATGATGCTCCATAGTCTTAAGTACAACGTAGGGCAAGTATAAATGCTCGGCACCTCCCTCCAAGGCCTTGGAGATGCAGAAGGTTATGTAGGCTACCATGAAGCCTACTTGGTTCCTATAACTTCCTCTAGGGAGCAAATTAAACTGAACCAAGCAAGCAAATACATGAGCTTCCGGGTGAAATGTCGTCTCAAAATCTGGACGCACCTTGCTACTACTAATGGTCTTGTAAATGTGGTCCTGCATCTCTGAACTTAAGGATGGGCCCATGGGCTTACTCCTTGGGGGGCTATAGAATTGATGTCCAACTAATGAAATATCTAAAATACTAACAAGAGTGTCCACAGTCAAACGAATGTTCACCCCTTTCACCATGCTGGTGATTGAGTACTCCCCATACTGGTAAAAGACCTCCAAATTATAGTAAGATCTTCGAACCAGGTTTCATAGCATGGGCGGTCAATGTTAAGGATGGACTGCCAACCCAGTGCAGTAAACCTCTCTTGTAGTTGAATCTTGTTGAAATCACAAGTTACCACGATTTTCTCCATCATCACAGACTTCTTTAAAAAGGTCTGCCAATTAGTTTCCGCCCTCAAACTCCGGAAGAATCCGTCATTATAGTCTAGAGGATCTATGGGGGCATGTCCTTGTTGCCTTGTGCGAAGGGCTAGGAAACTAGTCCCTACACCCTTCCAGTTTGAAGTTGTGGCCCTACGTCTATTGGAAGAAGATGCAGGTTCCTTGCCCTTGCGAGAAGACATCCTAGTAAGAAAAGAGAAGAAATAATGATAAGTAAGGATGTTGCATAACAAAGGAAGAAAATAGGTGGGTGAGCAAGCACATGTAAATGCACCTAGATACATAATGTGGATCATTATAAAATGAGGGGTGGTTAAGCCATGGAGAAATGAATAGGAGGAAACCCCCAAAAAATGACATCCACTAGCCTGTTGCAAAATAGAAAAGTAACGAAGGAGTATAAAGCATGGCAAGTGAGAAGTGATGGAAAGCCCCAAATTCAATGTGCAAGTTCAATCCAAGAGAATAAAAAAAAATCCTATAATAGTGTAGAACTTGAAGCTTACATGTCAATGATAGTAATGCCTATCATTATACAATCAAGAATATGCAAAGAAATTTCTATTATGACATTGAGGTGCAAGGAATGAGAGAGATTCAAAGTTGTTCACAAGTATGGATTCAAAGTGTAAGACAAACATCATTGGACCAACAATTAATGGTAAGTGATTCAAAGTTATTCACAAGTATGGAATGAAGTGAAGTAGAGAATCATAGAAACCCCAGAAAATTTTTTTTTCAAGAAACCTAACACAAAAAAGTTGTAATGTCTTCAATTCCTGCCCAAGCCACACCAAAGTAATGTAGGAATTTTTCCCATATTCTCACAGCAAAGCTACCACGCCTTCCGACTAAGAAGTATGAAATGTAATCCAAAGAGTAAGTCAAGACAAAGAAGTTGCTTGTAGTTCTCATTATGATGATGAGCCAGGTGCAATCTATCAATGTATGACTAATAATTTATATATATGATTTTTTTTTCTTTTTTTTATGCCAAGTTGGATCCACCACTATAGTGGTCCAGAGGGGAAGTGGGTGCCCAGTGGGGTCCAATGGGTAGGGAGTAGGGGGGGGGGAGGGAATAATGGTGCATGGAGCATAGGTACACTTGCAATGGGAGTTGATCCACCGATCAATCCCTGAGCACGTTCTTAAGTGAGCAGTGCCAAACCGCTAAGTTATTGCCCAGGTGTGCATGCATGCATGTTACTAGTAAATATATAGTTTTTGATGATGTTATATGTACAATACCACTATAAGAAAGGGACGAATTTGGTCCAATAATGCGTAGTAATGTGCAAATGTTGCAACCTAGTGGTCAAGCGGTAGAAACAGCCTCTCAACATCCTTGAGGTACAATTGGGTAGTTCTAAGCCCTTCAGACCTCGTACATGTGGGAGCCTTGCACACCAAATACGTCCTTTTTCATTATAAGAAATGGTATTGTAGCGATAGGGACATGGAACTTAAGAGGAGTTTATGTAACCTTTTTGCAGTGGTGAAAAAATAGCATTGCGGTATAAATGATGCATACCACATATAAAATCTGTGATATACTTAATTTTGCGCTCAATTTGGTGCTCAACCATGGTCTGAAATTTGGGAAAAATCGAAAACATCTCAGACTTAGTAATCATAGGAAAATACTAGATGTATTTAGTATGGTCATCAACAAATATTAAGAAATAACGAAATCCATTGCTAGAAACAGAGTGGGAAGGACCCCATACATCAGTAAATAAAAAATCTAAGGGAAAAGAACTATGAGTGGATGTTTCTTTCAAACTGAGGCTACAAGCTTTGCCAAGCTGACAGGTCGTACAAAGATTACTAAGTTTATTGGAAAGAGAAGGAAGCTTGTGGGTCGAAGTATCTAATGAAGATATCTATGGTGGGGATGACCAAGACGCTAAGGCCATCCATCACACATGGTATGTTTAGCAATATTGGCAGATGGCGATTGAGACTTGGGAAGGGTGTAGAGACCACCATTACTCAACCCTGAAAGGAGGGTACACCTAGTTTTCGGATCATTGACAAAGAAACAAGAGAGCTGAAATTCAAAACAAACATTATTGTCACAAGTGAAACGCTGGACGGACAGTAAAGATTTGTTCAAAGATGGTACATAAAGAACATTAGAGACATTAAAATTGTGAAGAGGGGAAGAAAGAGATGTGGCACCAATGTGAATGATAGGAAATCCCTTACCATTACCAATCTACAACTGATTATGACTAGAACAGGTATCATAGGAAGAAAGAGATTGGAGATCGGGTGTAACATGATGCGTAGCACTAGTGTCGGGGTACCAGGTATATGGCGGTGGGGTGTTCATATAGGGATTCAGCTGGACATGGTAGGCGGATGGAGGGTTCATTGATGGAGGAGGCCAATAGGGGTAGGCATTCATAGGGGAGGGATATGTGTGATAAAAGGATTGGGTAGGGGTAGGTGGGTGAAAATAGCAGGTAGAGGCAGCATGGTTGGTGCAATTGCATATGGTGTAGAAGAGGTGTCCTTGGCCCTGTTGGGAGTAGCGCCCCCCCACGACCCTGGCCATTGCAGTTGTGGCCTCCACGACCCCTGTTCGAACCACGATCAATGGACTAGGAGTGAGGCTGGTCAGGCTGGAATCCTCCTTTGGCAGTCTTGGTTACTTGAATTGTAGAAGGATTAGAGTCACCAGCTGGATTGTCAATGAGGGCGAGGTTCTTCAAGGATAAACTTCGGTTTAATTCACCTCCTTCTGTTTACTGCTACCTCCATTTTCACCTCCGCAATGGATAACATTTGAAAAGATTAGAGCTCTTAATGCTAATAGTTTTAACTGTAGTAGTCGATTCAAATAAGAGCTAATGATACGTCTATAGTTTAGATGATATCTTTTCTCTGTTATTTTAGGGTTAGTCATGTTGTATATTCTTGAGTTCGTCGTACATTAACGTAGGGGTGTCAATCGATTGGGTCTAATCGGGTTTCTCCACTTTAGGGCCTTGCACTATGATTGGCCTATTTAAGTAACCAATCTTCATAAGCTAGGCATGGTCCCATATATAAATAGACGGTTTGGAAATTGGTCTTCATATGCTAGCTAGACATGGTCCCATATATAAGCATTTGGTTGGATATCAGTCTTTAATTCTAAATGGGCTAATGACACATTTATCTCTAAACACCTATAATCAAGCTTTAAATGTGTCGGGCTTGGTAAACAAGTTGTAATTGGGCTATACACGAGCTTTAAACATGTTGAGCTGAGTTGGACTATTAATTGGTCGGTCCCAGTCGAGCACCAGTTGGATGGCACCCTTGCACCAAGAGCAACCGATAATAATCGGGCCCGGGTAAGAGCCCGAGACATTTATTAATCCAGCTGGGCCAGTTCATGCTTTAAATGGTTGGGCTCAATCGGGCTAGGAGTTGATACCCCTACATTATGGTTAGATCTAGGGGTGAAATAAGGCCGAGTTGGGCTGGGTTTCTTAAAACCCTAACCCAACCCTAGGTCGCCAAAACTCAACCCAGGCCCATCCCAGCCTAACCCTGTGAGGTTCATGCTCAGGGCTAACCTTGTCGGGCTCAGGGTTGGATTAGGTTTCTTAAAACCCCAATCCATCCCTAGATCCCCAAAACTCAACCCAAGCCTCACCCAACTCTATCGGGTTCATGCTCAAGGCCAACCTTGCCGGGCTTAGGGTTGGGGTGGGTTGACCCTGGTTGGTCCTGTATTTGTTTTTGTTATTTATTTTTTCTACAAATGGAATGTTAAGCTGATACTTACCAAAGGGGGGGTGGGGAGATGTTAAGACTATGGCTAGCCCTTGTCTACCTCTAATCCATAAATTTGCAGCAAGCAAGGTTGTTAATTTGGTTATAAGATACACCTTTTAATTGCCTTGGCATCACCACATCTCTCAGACCTGGACAGGCCAAATTTTGGCCCAATACTTCATGATTGTTGTTATATCTATATCTCATATCAATATATGACATGAAACACAAAGACAGACTATGTAAAGAAAAGGGGAAAAATAGTTTGTCATTTAGTCATCTTAGCTCAATAGGTAAGAGTATGTAGCTTGTGTAACACATGATGACAGTTGAAGTCATACAGACAGTTAGTATAATGCTTGTATAACACATGATATGGCTTGTGTACACATAATTTGGACCTAGGGCAAGGGGAACACTATTA
Source organism: Macadamia integrifolia (assembly GCF_013358625.1). Classification (NCBI taxonomy): domain Eukaryota; kingdom Viridiplantae; phylum Streptophyta; class Magnoliopsida; order Proteales; family Proteaceae; genus Macadamia; species Macadamia integrifolia. The sequence goes on along the minus strand of NW_024868331.1, from coordinate 6,414 downwards.
CTAAACACAATAAAAGATCAGGGTTGTATTTTTTTTCTTTTATTTAGAATTCACTTATCCTCTTACATAGCAGATCTTCGAAAAAAATAAAAAAAAATGAGGGATCATTGTTTCTGACTGAGTCTAGAGCCTAGATGGGATATGTTAAGGTTGGAAATTCTCAGTCTGATGTATGACTAGGCTGTAAGGTGGGTGTCAATGAGTCGGTTTGGCCAGTTTCGGTCCAAGTTGAATCAGTTTCGGTGTGGGAATGGTGAAATCAAAACCGTATCAATAAGGAAATTTCGGTTTTGGTTTGGTTTTGGTTTCAGTGCGGTTTGGTTTTGATTTTACTTTGGTTTCTTGTGTTGATTTGTAATGGTTGGTTTCGATTTTTTGACCTTTTTGGATTTGATTTTCCATACAAACCTACGTAAATTTTGATTTTCTTAATGAATTTTGGGCAGTTTTTAGTTTCTCACTGGTTTGTTTTGATTTTGGTCCGGTTTTTAAATCGGTTTCAGTTGGTTTCGGGTTCAATCGATTTCCATTGCGATTCCATTTGTTAAGGGGGTTACAATATACCAAATCGAAATTGGCCAAATAAACCTTCGATTTGATTTGATCCGGGTTCACTCAACTTGGTGAGGGCGGTTTTACCAGTTTGATTTAAGTATCGACAACCGCGTGTAACTATGTTCATTATGTATCTTATGATTTATTCCTCCCCCGTCCCCCGTCCCCCGTCCCCCGTCCCCCTCCTTTCCTTGCTTCTTTTCTTTTAAGTGAGTGTTTTCCATCCCAAATTAATTTTCCTTTATTCATCTTTTCCTTCATTTGGTGGGTATCCATTTCCCATGGTTATCCCAAATTGCGAATCCTTTTCCCCTTAGTCAAATGAAATTAAGTGCCAAAATGGTCAGTCAGTCTATTTCATAATTATAGAGCCCATTTTTCACCATTCCCTAATGGCACATTCTTATCATCTTATCATCATATTCCCAACGAGCGAAGGAATTAGGATAGTTTCAATGGCCTAATGGTCACTGTCCATGGCTTGATAGACCAATAGGGGTCATTTCTTTTGGCTTTCTCCTTAGATACATGAATTCAGTTTTGAGATCTCTTCACTTAGTCCGGTAGACATATGACCCTTAAGTGTTAGCTGGGCATGATCACCATGCGCCGAAAGCAATCAATTTGACTTATCCACATTATATTTATTTCAACAACAAAGACTTTATAAAACTAGTCTATAAGAAAATTAATTCTTATAGATGGTAGATCATTTGATTGAGTTAGGTCATGAAATTCTAGATTTGGCATATCTTCAAATCAATTTGATATTTTTATTTTAATTTTTTTTCAGATGCAAGGGCCCAATCAAGAACCATATAAGGGACCCACATAAGGGGTGGCGCCAAGAAGGCAATGACCCTTTTGAAAAACAGGAAAAGTACTATTAGGGTCCTATAATTAAATTCTTTTAAGAGAACTTGATTCACTGATTATGTTTCTGAAGTAATATCTAAAACACAAGTGTTAAACCTCAGGTCAAAACCTAAATCAGAAGGGATCGGATCAGGTCTTCATATGATAATTTTTCTTGTATAATGTTTGATCCACACTTGAACTCCACTCAAATAAAAATCAATTAAAAGAAGAAAGAGATTAAATAGAATCTAAGAAAGAGATTAAATAAAATCTAAGTGTGAATCAAACATTGTCCGACAATCATTCTTGTACGATTACCTTATTCATACTCATACCAGAAAAGGTGATCAAATATGCTAATCATTTTTTTCCTTATGAAACAAATTTGAGATATCCTTTTCCATGTGTCCAAAAGTCCAATATAAAGTGAAACACACACCCCTCTCCCTCCCCCACTTGCTTCCACTGATGGTTACATTTGTTGTGCTGGTGAGGGGCCACACCTGCATCTCATGATGACTTTGAGAAAAATTATCATTTTGAATTCATAGATTCCTGATTCCAGATACATGCATAAGTTTTGTCATTTTTCCACCGATGAAAGCCTTAGAAGTCGTGAAGGAACAAATCACTAGTCTACCACCTCGCAAATCTTATCACATTAGCCATCAAATTGGACAGAGTAGAGATAGATAACTACAGTAATTCTAGGTTGTTTATATATATATATATATATATATATCAAAAGAAGCTTTTCCCTTGTATCAACAATACCTTCACTCAAAACCATGGAGATTGGTATTCAACTGCAAGCAATTTCCATCTTTGTTACCCTAATCTTGCTCTACATCCAATGGAGAGTGAAGGCTAAGAGTCACAAAAGCAAGGGAAGAGTGGTCCCTGAACCATCTGGTGCCTTGCCAATTGTTGGTCACCTGCATTTGCTGGGAGGTCAAGAGCCGGTTGCACGAATCCTTGGTGCCATGGCCGACAAATACGGACCGGCCTTCATGCTTCGGCTTGGTGTGAATCATACCTTTGTGGTGAGTAGTTGGGAGATGATGAGGGACTGCTTCACCAGCAATGATAGGGTTTTCGCCACACGCCCGCAAAGTGCAGCTGGGAAGTACCTGGGATACAATTATGCCAATCTAGGGTTTACCCCTTATGGACCATACTGGCGTGAGATTAGAAAGATAGCCACAATTGAGCTCCTCTCCAAAACCAGGCTAGAGATGCTCAAGCATGTAAGAATTAATGAAATAGATGTATGCATCAAAGAGTTGTACTCTCTTTGGGCGAAGGGTAGTATTAGTACTAGTAATAGTACTACCCATCTTGTAAAGATGGAGATGAAGCAATGGTTTGAGCATCTAAGCTTTAATGTCATCACCAAAATAATTGCAGGCAAACGGTACTTTGGGAACATCGATCCTAGATATGAGCATGAGGCCCTGAGATTCAGGAAAGCGATTGATGAGATAGCACATTTAAGTGGGATGTTTGTCATCTCGGATGCACTCCCATATCTCAAATGGCTGGATTTGGGGGGATATTTGAGATCCATGAAGTGTGTTGCAAAGGAAGTAGACTCTCTAATTGGAAATTGGCTAAAGGAACATCGTTTCAAGGCTCTATCTGATAAGATGGAAGGTGAAGTAGACTTCATCGATGTGATGCTATCGATCATTCGTGTTCATGATCATGATTTGAAGTCTAGTTACGATGGAGATACCATAATCAAGGCAACTGTATTGGTATGTTCCCTCTCTTTTTTTCTTCTTCCTTTATTTTTAGGGGGTGGGGGTGGGGGTGGGGGTGGCGGCCGTAGAAGTATTGATATGTTCCTTCTTCTTTATAATGATGTTTATATTTTTTCTGAAAAATGGTTTTCTGTTTGTGAGCACAGCCTATGTCAGTGTTCTTGGTGTCTCTCGCTCTTCATTTTGGCCTAAAATAAGGGGAAATGTTATTTCACATGAGTAGCGAGATCGACACATGGGAGCGTGGCCATAAGCCACTCTCCCGAACAAAGTTCTTTTTCCTTTTATTTTTTTTTTACATGAATATGTTTTGATGAAGAAAGAAAAAGAAAAAAAAAATTGGAATTTAAGGAGAGATAGGCACAAAAAAAAAATTATTATGTAATTCTAATTTTCGTGTTGATATGTTTTCTATAGACTTTTTTTTGTTGGGCATCCAAATATAGCCTAAGAGAATTATTGAAAAAACCATGCATTTCGATTAATTGGTAACTAAACTTGGTCACTTGAGCAAATCAAACCTTCTAAGCCTGAAAATGAGGGAAAAAAATTTGGTTGCTACCCGAGTTGTAGCTAAGTAGCTGCAACCCCTTGCTGGCAGCCAAAGAAATGGAATAATTCACTTCCCCCTTAGGGTTCACAAATACCCTCCTAGGTTATTGTATTTTCCATTTCTATGGCTGCCATAGGGGTAGCAGCTACTTGGCTGCAACCCTGGCAGCAACTAAATTTCGTCCGAAAATGAGCATCATTTCTCTTCTCTTGGCCTAACACTTATAGAATGTTTTTCTTTCTCTTCTTCACATTTCACAGGCTCTAATAGCAGCTGGCTCAGAAACTACATCCCTAAGCTTGATGTGGGCCCTCTCCTTACTATTAAACAACCTCCATGTATTAAAAAAAGCCCAAGATGAGCTGGACAACCATGTTGGAAGAGACAGACACGTGGATGAAACAGATATAAAAAGTCTGGTATACTTGCATGCAATTGTTAAGGAAACATTGCGTCTATACCCCGCAGCACCCATAGCAATACCACATCAAGCCATGCAAGACTGCCAAGTTGGTGGATATCATGTTCCTAAAGGCACACAATTAATGGTGAACATTTGGAAATTGCACAGAGATCCTCGTGTTTGGGTAGATCCTTATGAATTCAAACCTGAGAGATTCCTCACTACGCATGATAATGTAGATGTGAGGGGTCAACAATTTGAGTTCATTCCTTTTGGCTCTGGGGTGAGATCTTGCCCAGGTATCACGTTTGCCATGCAAGTCTTACACTTAACACTAGCTCGTTTGCTACATGGGTTCAATTTAGAAACTCCTTCTTGTGAACCAATAGACATGAGTGAAGGGTTAGGCCTTACCCTTCCCAAGAAAACTCCTCTGGAAGCCCTACTCTCTCCACGCCTTCCGTCTAAGATGTATGAAATGCAATCGGAGGAGTAAGTCGAAATAAAGAAGTTGCTTGTAGTTCTTATTATGATGATGGGCCGGGTGCAATCTATCAGTGTATGACTGATAATTTATATATACAATGCATGCATGTTACTAGTCCAGCACGCGGTAAGGTACCAATGTTGTGATCTATAACCCCAAAGGGTTAGCGCAGTTGGCTTGGAGGGGACACAGTACTCCGCCTCAAGAAGCGAGGTCCTGTGATCAAACCTTCGCCACTGCACCTAACTTCTTGGGGCCACCGCACGAGAGTTTCTGTCTCGGACTGACCCGGTTATGTGTAAGCGGTATAACAATGACCCCAGGGATTACTCAGGTCAAAGATCCAGACATCTTGGGTATATAAAAAAAAAAAAGAATGTTGCAACCTGGTAGTTAAACAATAAAAACAGCCTTTCAATATTCTTGAGTTGGATGATGACATGTATTGGGAAGATATAGAGCATCAAGTCATCTTTCCATCACAGCTTAAATCAAAATGATATAATTCGAGATGAGAAAGATACAGTCAGTTTAGTACAACAGGTACTTGAGGCACAACTATTCAACAAAATGCCCCAAAGAAGGGACATTCAAATGGGTGCAATTTTGAAGCATAGAAGATGATACGTGGGCTCCACTTGGGGACTCAATATTGTTGATGTGGACATATCAACATGATACATAGTGTTGGAAAAAATTTGGCCAAGTAGCTGCAACCCCTACTGGCAACCAAAGAAATGCAACAATTCACTTCCCTAGGGTTCACAAATACCCTCCTAGGTTATTGTATTTTCCAAAATACCCTTTTAGATTCCATTTCTTTCGCTGCTATAGGGGTTGGCTGCAACCCGGGCAGTAGCTAAATTTTGTCTCATAATGTCATAGTGATATATCAATGGCGATGGTACATAGAAGATCATGGTACATGATGTACTGATGATGATCACGGTTTATGAGTGTTATGCAAGGCCATATACATGATGAATGTACATGTGGCAAACTAAATTGATGTGGCATTTCACCCGGAGGTTCTCAGTGCATGCACAATGGTGACAGGGTTTATAATAGATACAAGACACCATCGATAGTCCGCGCAAGACAGCAACACATCAGCACAAGGCCAAGCTCTAGGCATGCACGTGCGCAGATACAAAGAAGCTGGCACCCGCGGCCAGAGTAACCAACGAAGGTTGGCATTCCATGTACGTTAGAGCCAGCCAAGGGGTTACATGAGTTTGTGACTCATTCTTCCAAATTTCTTCCAAGTGTCGTGATGCACATAAAATGTTCGATGGTGTGCCCGAAAGAAGGGGAAAGAGCCGAGTCCCCTGTGACCATGTTCGCATCAGGGGTCTTATCTCATAATCACTATTAGTAAAAACGTCTGTTTTAAACGTGTTTTTTTTTTTTTTGCTAGGATAATTTTATTGAGAAGAAAAAAAAAATGGAATTAATACAAGAACAAAAACCTCAAACTCGATCTCCTTACCCCAACTTTCGGCATTGTCATCAACAGGGGAAAAGAGACCACCTTACCCAAATATAGACCCAAATCTATAATTGGGTCTACCATTCGCGTCTCTACTTAATAGATCCACTATATGCACAGGAAATGAAACATTTGATTCTGATATTCCAGTATTTGCCACATCTTTAGCCAAGAAATCAGTTATAGAATTTGCCTCTCTGAAATTGCGAGTGATTTTCCAAGTGATCCCATCGAGGTAGGGCTACAGGTAAGATCATCTCTGGGCAGCAAACCAAGGAACCTTCTTTTGATAAACAAGCATCACCA